>NC_044496.1:52641635-52656635 GCF_902362185.1 Chanos chanos | reverse complement strand
CTGTATGGAGGAATAGTCTTGTAATAACTTGACTCCTTTGACTCTCTGACATAACCTTGTCCGAGACCTTCATGTGAGTCCTGTGTAGGGGCGCGCACACACACACACACACACACACACACACACACACAGAGGAGCTGCTGGATCTAACGCAGGCTTACATAATTTACTTTTTATTCTACGGTGTTTTAAAAGTCGGATAAATATTTATGTGAATACTCAGTGAAGTAGCAGTTTGCCTCCATATCAGCAAGCCTGTAATGAACTCTTCATTAGAAAGCCCTTTGCTACCCATGTGGAAGAGCTGCATATATATTTTAAAGGCTTCATTTTTTTTTCTTTTTTGGGGAAGGGGGTGTCAAAGTTTATTTATGGATTTAAGTTTCATCCATGTGGGTACCAAATCTATATCTCACTCAGTATTTCCTTTTTGAATGCAAATAATCCTTCCCTTTTTTCCCCTTTTTTGTCTTTTTTTTTAATCACTTTAAATCAATTCCCTCCACTCTTCTGCCGTACTTTCCTCGGTCAACCTTTCATTCTGTAAGTACTCTCTCATCCTTCAGCCCGTCTGTCTGTCTGTCTGTCTGTCTGTCTGCTTGTTTCTGTCTTTGTGCCAGTCCATTCTGTTGTCCTCCATATGCTGCACTCATCTTTAGAGAATATCCTTTGTGACCTAAACTATTACTTTGAAATCTGAACCTAATGCTTACAGAAGTTGGATTCATATTCTGTCATCATTGTACACATCTTACTGCTTGACACAGTTAATGAGCATTTGGTTTCAATATGTACTAAAGAAGAACCATCAAAATATTAGCACGTTATGAATTTTCACCAATCAGTGAATGGTATTGCTTTAATAAGGAGGGAGTCCAAATACTGCAATGCTGGCATCCACGTCAGTGAACTGAACCACCTTAACAATGAGTCGAAGCAAAAACGTCCCAAAACCATCCTGTCTGAAATTAGCCGAATGTGTTCAGAAGTATTAATGCTGACTGTATTGTCCTGTATTCTCTCTCTCTCTCTCTCTCTCTCTCTCTCTCTTCCCATGTGTCTGTGTTTGTGTCTTTGAATAATATGGATGGCCGCAGGTGATTGACAAATACCCATTGCCGTTGTCATCATTATTTTTCATGCGCGTCTCTCTGCAGACAATCTCAATAATCCAGCGATGAAAAGCAAGACCAGTGAAGACATTCTCCAGACCTCCAAGTTCCCAGCTGCTTACTCACCCGAGAATTACCAACAGACTGAATCCGATTACTACCATTATACCGGCTCCCCTAAATGTAGGTGCCGCAGAACAAATATAAACAAAGAAATAACATGTAGCATTCTATATTTTCAGACTATTGTGTGTGAAAGTAGAAATTCTACGTGACATAATAGAACGAGAGGGGCAGATATTTACAGTAATTGCTTTAGCTGCAGTGCAGTAATTATGCGACTGTTTGCGATCTGTCTTTGATCTTTTCAAACTGTACGCTACAGATCTCAAAGGGTGGATGAAAAGGTTTTTAAACGATGAGCGATTATGCTGCCTCTGTTAACGCCGATGCAATATTTTCAGGCTTAGCGTTTGTTTGTTTGTCTGTCGGTTCGGAATCTCAAACTGCTTAACAGATTGATGCAAAGTTAGAAGTTTAATTAGACATCGCTGTATTTTCCTTCCTGTAAAGTGTTTGTTGCGTAACACACTCACTCCTTCTGCCTTCCTTAGTGTTACTTCACTTGTTCTCCCGATCCTTAGCATGTCTTTCATCTGTAGACATTATTAACAACCATTTCTCTCTCTCTCTCCTTCTGTGTGTGTGTGTGTGGGGGGGTGCGTGTCTTTCTCAGCTTTACGTGTTCCTAGGAGAAGATTTTCAACAGGGGGTGAAGAGGATGGTTGGAATCACAGTCTTCAAAGAGTACGTCAATAAAGAATTCCCTTTTTTTCTTCTTCTCTATCTGTCTTAATACCTTCACACCTCTGTCTCCCTTCCATCTGAAGTTTAGGCTGAAGTTCTTTATAAGATTTGTCAGTTTGTTTTAATTTGCACAAGTCAAGAGTCAAATGTATTCACTCAGATCTGACTCAAGATAGTCTTAATGCTGCCCTATTTAATCCTAACTAAACTACACCCCCCCTCTCACTTTCTCTCTCTCACTCTCTCTCTTACTGTAGATCCAGGGTGGAATTGGCAGAATGATCCTAAAGGAAGAGATGAAAGCCCGCTCTGGTTCCTATGACAACGACCCCTGGGGTAGCGCGCGGAACTCCCGTAGTGGGAGCAAGGAGACACTCCACAGCATGGGTTACACCAGCAGTGTAAACGGCTGTGAGTGCTCCAGTCAAACAGTTGATCAAAAGAGAGTTAATGTTACATTAATTTGATATCACAGGGCATTGACACACACACACACAGAGAACAGTTACACACATCATCAATCCATTTCATGATACACACACACACACACACACACACACAAAGAGAGACCTTCTCAATCAGGGAGATACCAACATTATTTTACAGAGAAACACCTGAATTTGTGGCAGTTGCTGTGACTGTCTTATAATAATGTTATATTTAGGCTGATGAAGAATCAGATTTGAGCTTCCTAATCCTTTCACTGTATCTACAAATTTCTTTTCTTTTGGAAATGTTGTATCCTCCACCACTCCCTCTCTGTTCCCACTCTCACCCAGTGAAAAGCTTAGAGAGATAAACAGTTTGACAACAGGTACTATATGAATCGGCACAGTATGCGGTTGTGAAAACCGGTTTGTTTAGCTACAAATCAGAGAGTTTAAATCACAGTTACTCAGTGAATAACACTGTTTTCAGTGGAGTCGTGACTTTTGTCACATCTCATGAAGACGGTCAAACGCTTAAGTGGACTTTAACTGCCAGATTAAGCCCAAGGTGTCTGTGTTTTATATTCCTAGACCATCTGAAACCCCACTCAGAGTATATATCATCTAGTATATCTGTTTTAGATAATATTGTTATTGTCTCATGAAGTATTGTTGCCAGGGTGACTTAGTGAGATATTATTACAATGTACACATTACATAAACACATTTTTTGGCTCAACTATAGTAAAGAGTGCTATCTAGGATCAATTCTTACCGTTCATAACCCTAAATAAATAGTTACATAGACCAAAGAGGGGCTGATCCCAGATCAGCGCTCTGACTCTGAGATGGCTCATACGTATAGACTCTGGTCTATTTGCCTCATAGAAGATGTTGATCCAGCCACAAACCAACTTGAAAACCACCACACAGCCATGTTCTCAGGCAGACTGACCTTTACCTACCTGTGTGAGAGTGGGAGAGTATGTGACCACCGCAGTTACTTTTGACTCACAGACTTCTCCAAACCCCGCGCATAAATGTCAGAGGAAGGCAGAGGACGCGTTCTTATGGCAAGGGGAAAGGGTGAGGTCTTGGACGACGGCCAGTTTCTCTTTGACAATATAATTTCTAAGTTTACATGCTTCCACCGAGGGTTTCGAAATACATTCTTTTTCTGTTCCCTTGTGGTTACTGGGAGTCGTTCTGTTCGTAGGGCGGATGAGCGTTGTTGGGTTTTTTTTTTCTCTCTCTCTCTTTGTTGTTTAGCTGCTGGTACTCTGTTTGTCGTCCCCGCCTCTCACCTCATCCCCGGCTTTGCTTGTGACTTTAACTCTCGGCGTCTCTCTTTTTCGTCTCTCTCCCACTTCTCCTCATCTGCGTATGTGTGTGTGTGTGTGTGTGTGTGTGTGTGTGTGTGCGCGCGCCTCTCCCTTCATTTCTAATTCTGTGTTTCTCATGGGGAAGTGCACAAAGGAGCTGGAATTTTCCCTTCATCCACTCCTTCCCTGCTCCCCCCTTCTCTCTCTCTCTCTCTCTCTCTCTCTCTCTCTCTTTCTCTCTCTCTCTCTTCCCTCTCCTCCTTTCCTCACACGGATCTGGCTTCATTCTTCCTATGTCTCCCTCTCCCCGATGACGTTTCCATGTATGTGTACCAGTCCTTCCATATCCTGTTTTATGCATGAGGAGTAAGAGTTGGCATGCCACCCCCCACCCCCCCATGAGGAATGGTGGAGAGACATCATGATATGCTCAAGTCACGAAAAGGATTAGATATGAGACAGGGGTGTACAACCTTGTCAAACAGGGATTAAGATACTGTGGTCATATGTTGGATGACTGGATTAGATTGACAAGCTAATGCTATACAGCTGCGCTGATACATCCACACCCTCAGTTTCGCTCCGCAGTTTGCCAGTTTAATCATTTGGAAGGGAATCTTTCAGCGGAGTAATACAGTATTGACAGCTCTGAAGTCAGGATGGATCTGTCTTTTAGTAATCCTTTATTTGTAGAGATCCACTTTCCAGACATCTCTCTACCATATGAGTAAGGGAGTGGTAACTGAATGTGGGGGATAAATCTCTGTGCTGTTTTGAGATCAAAGTGTCCCAGAGAGATGTTTTCTGAAGAGCTTCAGTGACAACTGTGCCCTGAGAAGACGTGGTGATGTTTTAATGCTACTCATTTCATCCTTTTTACGATCTTTTCAAGGGAGAGACGCTTTTGTATTTTGTTTTGTAAAATCTGCAGGCATATTTGGAGTCTCATTAGCTAGCTCTCTCTCTCTCTCTCTGTCTCTGTCTCTCTCTCTCTCTCTCTCTCTCTCTCTCTTTCTCTCTCTCTTTCTCTCCCTCTCTCTCTTTCTCTCTCTTTCTCTCTCTCTCTTTCTCTCTCTCACTTTCTCTCTCTCTCCCCCTCTCTCTTTTTCTCTGGCTTCTCCCAATAGGCATTGCATTCGTTCGTGCAGTGATAACCACAAGCTGTGTCTTGCTTGCTCAGTTCGTTCATCTTGTTCGTGTCTGAATATCTGAAAGAGGGTGGATGTGTTGTTACCCCACACAAAAAGCATCATTGTAGTTTTGTTTGGTTTGCCCTCTCCCCAATCTCATTCCCCTCCCCTCGGCCTTCTCTTTTGATCAGCTGTTTTTAAGCTTCATTTACCGCGATGATGAGCTGTGCGTTTGTTGCTTGCCGCCGTGGGTCGTTTTTGGGCCCGGCTCTTGTTTGTTTACTGCTTTTAAAAGCTCTTAAGATGATCCTCCCTGCAGCCTCAGATGCCGCGGGGGCCGGGGCGACGAAGGCCACGCACGTTAACACGCTTAAGCATCTCTCCGCTGATCTCCGCACAGCGATCGAGAACAAAACCGTTATCTCAGCCCCTTACCGCACAACCACAGTGAACTGAATTTTACCCTTTATTCAAATGAAGAAAACAGAGAGCCTTTTAGAACAGTGTCGCTGTACTATCCACAATAAATGAATGTCTGTGTCTGGGAAAGAGAAAAAAAATGATGTAGATGTGTAGCTGAGTCTTAGAAACCTAAACAGAATGTTCTCACTTTCTCTCTCTCTCTCTCTCTCTCTCTCTCTCTCTCTCTCTCTTATCTTTTAGCTCCTCGTTACAGTGCTGACAACGGTGAGTAACCTCTCCCTGACCCTCACCGGTTGTAGCTCCATACCTTTTTAACAGACCCTGAATATGCAAATGATATGCAAATGAGGAGGGAACTTAAGAACGCAGTAAGACGAATCCAGGGCATGTTGGGACTCCTCTTAGAGTTTTTGCCAGAGTCGTCTGGGAATTAGCACCAATAGGAGAACATTAAAAGCTGTTAATGAAATTTGGGATGTGTTGACTGAGGTTTATGTTTCGTGTGATAAAAGGTGGTCAACACAGGTGTTAAAGTGGTGACCAGCGCCCTCTACTGTCCATTTAGGTACAAGGGTGTTTCATAGACCAACCTTAATGTCGAATGAAGAACACCACTGCTCAGGCGCTCAGTTTGTCTATCCCATTTTAAACATTTAAAATATCTTTGTCTTTTCTTTTTAGACTCCTACTTATCAAAATCAGCTTCTTTACCAGGATATGGCAGGAATGGATTGCACAAGGTAAGAATTCTCTAAGAAGTAGATGAATATTAGACACTTAAATCAAATTAAACTGCATGACAATGGATCAGTGTTTGATTTCCACCAAATATCACTATACCTAAGCTCAGTACTTTGACTTTTCTAGTGACTCATCATGTCTTTTACGGAGATTTTGTTATTTGTTAGTGTAAGTTTATACCTTAGAGTAATTGTTTATGTAATAATATTTTGTGGTAACATTAAACTGACCTTAATTTTGTGTCTCATCTCATTTTTCAGAGACAGAGTGGAGATTATTTCCAGTATGACAGTGGAAATGAGGTCAATTGGGAAATCAGGGGTAAGTCAAATAAATATTCAACTGATGATACAGAACAGGTTTTTGTGTCCTCGCAAATAAATACTAAGTTCTTTTTTTTTCCTTTCCTCTTACAGAATACAAGGTAAGAGAAACACTACCTGTATCATAAGCTTAGAAGAAACCCATAGAGGCACACAGAGAACATCCTGAAACTTGAACGACCTCGAAGTATCAGCTCTCAGAGTTTGTACAGGCAAGTGGCTTTGAAAAGAGGAAGCCACAGTTTTACTGTAGGTCACTGAAGAGGAACTACAGAAAGACAGGGTCAAAGGTCAGTTCTGTTGGTCAGAATACAAGGAAAAACCAAGTGAGCTTAGAAATCAGTACTTCCAGGTCAAAAGGCCACGAGACATTTCCCTCAGTTTGTCCCCTGGGGGAAAAGGGTCAGTGGACTGCAGGACGGCCAGAGGTCATGGAAGGGCTGTGATGTGTGAAGTCAGCGCTCTGGACAGAGTGTGAAGCTCTGCTCTCGCTCGGGCAAACTTCCCGTCTGTATTAGCCACTGTGTTAGAGGGTGTGCAGTGAAAGTGAGGGCAATTTCCTCTTGCTGTTACCAGTAAGAGGAAAAAGGAGATCCATTGGTAATCAGCTCTCAGTAAAGAACAATGCTCAGTTTCCATGCTATGATTGGACTTAAAAAAACCATATGCTTATACCTATGGCAGTGTATGGCAACATTGTGTTTCTTATTCCTTTGAAAAATCACTTGGCAGATTTATCCCTATGAGGCACTGATAGTCACCACCAGAGGGCGAAACAGGTTGCCGAAGGACGTGGACAGAACCAGACTGGAGGTAGGTTAAGACTGAAAAAAAAAAAACAAATAGCGCTACCTCTTAGAATTGCAGCTTTATCATTGATATATGTATGTGATCACGTACGGAACTTCGCTCAGTAATAATTCACACTCTTTGGATAGCGGCACCTCTCTCCAGAGGAGTTCTACCAGGTGTTTGGGATGACCATGGCAGATTTTGACCGGTTGGCACTGTGGAAGAAGAATGAACTGAAGAAACAAGCGAGACTGTTTTAAAACGTTCAGCACTGCACGCACTGTCAGAGACCGTCTCACCTGCCGCCCCCACCGCAGTCCTGTCCTAACCCCCCCCCCCCCCCCCCCCCCCCAACACACACACACACAAAACAGCCTTCTCCTCTACAAACATGCCCCATCCACCGATCCCAGAGAGACAAATTTATTACGTCTATTACATGGATTAAAAGAGAGAGAGAGAAAGAGAGAGTAAGAGAGAGAGAAAGAGAACATGACTGAAAGAACAAAATGGAGGCTAATTTTATTTCATTTTTCGAAATACTTTGTTCTCGTCTTGATTCGATTATTTTATTTAGCATGTTGATTTCCAGACGACAGTAGTTCTGAGTGAGGTAATTGTGGTAATTTTGGTAAATGTGAGGACTCACAGTTTTAGGGAGAGAAATGGGACTTTGCCTTATATTTTCAATGAACCTGTGCACCAGCAAACTGAGTGACCAGAATGTAGATATCATACTAGCCACTTTATCAAGCGACTATAGGTTAACACTTTTCTTTTTTTTTTGCTCTTTAACTGTGCATTACTCAAAATAGAATCGTAATAAGTTTTTTGAATGATTTTATTTACCATAAGGACCATTTGTAATAACCTATTTCAAAGTGGGAACAGGAGAAATAACAAGAAAAGCTGGTTTATATCTATATAAAATAAGCAAGAGAAGTGTACTGATTAAGTTGCATTTAGAAACCAAAGTTTGGGCTGCTCTGTAAATTGTAAACAAAATAACAGCTTCTTAACTAAGCACACTCAGTGCTTAACAAGATGTATAAAATGTTTTTGTTGTTGTTGTTGTTTTTGGGTTTTGTTTTGTTTGTTTTTTTTGGGTCGGGGGGGGGGGGGGGGGTTAAACTATTAACGTAATGAACACTGAATGTATGTTTCATTCACAGAAAAGACCATTTAAAATTCTTAGAAACACAGTATGAGAAATATGTATACAGTGCAGAAACTATCCATAGAGTATTGTGATGATAGAGATAGAGGTTTCAAAGACAAGTGTGATATCCTCAATTTTTTTTTCCCTCTCTCGACAGCTTTAATCATATAATGAACATCTACACTGTACATCAAAGCAAAGATGAAACATAACTGCGTTTGCTCTTTTTGTTTTTGTTTTCAAAGGGAATTTTCACTTATAAACTCATGGATAAGGTAGATGCTGTTCTAGAATCTTCCTAATTGAAGGCTGAAAGCTGACTCTTTTAAGATGGGCCATTCTGCTGTGATGACCAGTTTTATTTTATTTGATTTGATTAAGCTCTTGTATTTTTTTTTTAATTTAATAGACAAATTGAGTGTGACCGGTTGAAGCAGACATGTACATTAAACTCTAATGTATCTATTGAGTGCAAAGATGATTCGGTTTGGAAAGTCAAACACACAGACAGAAAAGTTGCATATCCAGCTAATATACTTGATCAGAAACAGCCTATAACGAGGTCCACCAAGCCAAGAGTTTTGTGCATTAAAGTAGCTTACATCTGTATTTGTATCTCACTAAAAGGCAGGTGCTAAATCCACGTTATTTGTATTGTTATCTGCCTTTGCGTGCAGTGTTAACTGCCATTTTGCCCATCACATTGTAATGAGGTGTTACTTAGTGAAAACAAAAAATGCGGCTGAGGACTAAGAAATACTAAAAAGAAAAAAAAAACATATTTTTGATTCTCCTTTTTTAACAATACAACAACCTAGTTTTGCTTTTATTTATCTGTCTGTACTGTTTCAACAGATTATGTATATCTTATATTTAAATAAAACGCAGTTTTCATGTGTGTGACTTCATGTGTGTTTATGCTTGTCATTTTGACTTGTGCATATCTAGAGTAATCAAATACGTGGTTGGAAGTGCAAGGGGTAACAATCGGATTTGAGAGGGGTTTGATAAACGAGCACTAGGACCCAGTTTTCCATAAGAAGGAAGTCTGAACGTCTGTTTAACTTCATTGAGAATATTTCAATGCTGCAGCTGTAGCTGTCACAACATCTTCGATTGGTGGCCACAATGTAGTGTAGACTTCTCAGCTTAGGAAAATTAATTTGTTGTTCCAGATGTTAAGATGAACACCGAAAAACGTGAGTATTTCGAGTTGTAAACTAATTTACAACAAATATAAACTTCAAACATGTACATAACTTTGACTGCGTCAAATATATGCTACTATAGTTTAAGATAAGCGATAACGATACCCACAGGTAAAGTTACGACCTATTTTTGATCAGTGATGGACTGACGCAAGCGATATCATTTCACCTGTGCTCTGCTGATCGTTTGATATCACGAGGAGCTGTGCCTCGGTGCGCGTGGTGAAGCATTTTTCATCCTGCGTGCGCTCTCGTTTTCCTGGAGTGCAAATTAATTGTCATGTTTAATCTAGCGCAGATCTAAACTCTGTAAATATTTGCTAACAAGTGTCAGCTCCATATGCAGCCAAATGTGCATCCGTTTGTCTGTATAATTTGTCGTGCGTCATTACCAATCGTCCCAGTTACTTTCTGCACGGAAGAATAGTTTAGAGATTTTTAGTGTCTATCATTAGTGACTTTTAGAGTTTATAATGATGTACAGAGAAGTAAATTGCTGCTTTTACCGCTGCTGCTTTAGAAACACTCTACAACCTCTCCCGACCCAGTAAAATCAGCAGAGCGCGTCCATCCATGGACAAGATCTATGCAGCTGTTTTCCCCTCTAGCATATTGTTCCACTGCGGCAGGGCATGATTTGCTCTATGGGGATTTATTGTTTTTAACGCAATGTTGATCTGTTTCAAGCACATGTTCAACTTCAAAAGTAAAGTAGAAACAATACACCTGGAAGATAAGCCTGCTGTGTGTGGGATCGAGATTCCAAAGCTTACAGTTAGGGTTAGTTTTCAATTTCTCTTGGACTCCTGCTTTCCCTTTGTTTATAATAAGTAGAGTCTGTCTCTATAAGGAGTCAAGTTCTAACAGGACCCCCACTGCAAGGGGTTTGTAGGTTTAAAATCTCCTGGAAGTCCTACTGTTTGGGTAGTTGCTGTTTTGGCACAGGCAGTGTGGAGTGGAGGAGAGATTGTGTTGAGCTGCTTTATTTCAGCTTGTACACAGGGAGATTGCCACTGGCGGTGACTCTTGTATTCTTTACCCCCATAAAGTCTCTCAGAGACGAGTAGATGGTTCCTGCCTTGTCTCAAAACAAAGTCGTTTCTTTTAATCACTCGGGGCCTCTCAGACAGAAATTCTCTACTTGTGTGTGGACATGAGACATCTTCCTGAACAGAACTTTATCATCTAGCATTGAAAGTAAGATTGAACAGAAAAGGATATATTTAAAAAAAAAGAAGAAGAAGAAGAAGAAGAAGATGAACCAGTGTCCAGACTGAACTTAGACATGTGACAAATGGTTCCCCTATCCCCCAAGGTTTAAATTTCAATGACATCATCTGCATCATCTTTTACCATGACAGGTATGAAAAGTAATATGTTATAGAGATGCAAATGACCTTTTTGACCTGAGCATGGATGTACAGTGATTCAGTCTAAGGTTTAATTAAATGTCATGTTTTCGCATAGGGTGTTTTCATTTTTTTTTTTCTTCCCCTCTGCGTAACCAAAGAGATTGTTATCCCCTTGACTATAATGTTTTGCTTTCTTTTAGCTAGAAAGCCTTAGGCACACCCTCACTAGATTTTCTCAGCCATCTGGAGGTTATGTACTGTCGTAAAGAAGCAGGCACCGAACCAACTGCCAGGTAGACACATGAAAGCGATTACAGTCAGGAAAATTTCACTTTGCATTCAAACACAGGAAGGTAACAGCATCCACTGTCAGCTCCTGTTGACTGGAATGTTTTAGGAGCTGCTTTAAGCGTTTGTCAAACTGCCAACCCCTTGTGTGTTTTCAGTATCTGTTTTTGCCCCCCCCCCCCCCCCCACACGATGTGGTAGTACAGGTCCCTATCACAGTCCTTTATCTCTGCATTCCTCATTCATTCCTCCCTTGCTTTGACCAGTGAATACCCTTGTCTCTTCTCCCAGCTGCAGGTAGAGGCTATGTCAATCAATTAGTTAATCTTTTCTCCCACAATGAAAACTTCCTGACTTTTCTCACAATCTGAACTTCTGTCTGATAAATTCTCTCTCCCTCTCTCTCTCTCCCTCTTTCTCTCTCTCTCTCTCTCTCTCTCTCACTCTGGGTGTATACAAACACCAGCTGAAGAACCCACCCCACTTCTTCAGTTATCCCCATGGGAGCTATACTGTTTTTCCTGCCTCTATTTTTAACCAGTGCTCCAACAAAATGTCTGTTTTGTTCATGGAAATCCATTCCATTCCTGTTCCTTTTAAAAGCGTGTCAGAGTAAACAAGCTGAGGTGATTAGTAAATAAAACTATTTGACAAAGTGAGGTTCTAAGGGTAGTCAAATTACCTACATCCTCCTTCATCCAGTTAGGATTTCCCTATAGCTGCTCTCCAAATCTTTATAGTACAGACTTTCACAGAGTTTTAGTCCACATTGCTAGTTAACTGAGGTAATCTGGTTCTAACCACAAGATTTTGGATGGCCGCTTTCAGAATTGCTGTGCTGAGTGTGTCTGAAAAGCTATGGTTTAATCATTGTCCTGAACTGATGTGTTCATTTTGGCATGTGTGAGTCACCATTAAGGTTGTAAATAATTAAACCTAGGAAGGCCCCCCGAAACTTTACAGTTGATACATTGGAGCAGAAACCTCTGCATATCCACAGGACTTTTTTAGGCAAGAGCGTCAGGTAGGTGTGATTGAAGACTGATACTTCCCCAAAGAGTCATTTGGTGTGTGGGATTGTCTTCTTTATTTGAAAAGCTGTTCTGAATCATGTTTGCTGTTTCTTTGCTCTTTTTCTGTTTCTTGTAGCATATGGAAGAGTTTAAGATGGTCAAGAACAGAGGTCGTTTGTCCTGTAAATCTCGTTATGATACGCGAATGAAACGTCCATGCTTATTCTTTCCGTGTTCGTACCTTTGACCAGTCTACGGAGGCCAGGAATACCTAGCGTTCATGAGACGGGGAAATGAAAGGAAGCTGTGTTTCCCCCTGCCATGAAGGCTTGGCATGCAGAGACGGGTCCTAATTGTTTCGAGTATGTTATGTATGCGAGTCAGCACAAAGCCATTTAGTCCCTCAAGCTTTTGGGGAATGTCATATTTGAATATAAACATGATTTTAAATATGGATTAGCAGGTCATATACAACAAGGCAACTGTTAGCACTCCACTTAAGTGTTAGTGCTGAGAGCTGGAAAGTCCAGAACCATAAAGCTGTTGTGCAGTGGACTCAATCCAGCAGTTGCTTGTTTGTTTTCAGACTTTTGAATGTGAGGCTGAGTGGAGCTCAGATTGTTTCTTCCCGTTGTTGGTTGCATCAGCATACCTTCGACACTTCACACCTGACGAAGCACGAGCAATTCATCCGCATCTGAGCCAGCGTTTAACATCTTAATGGGTTCCTGGTTAAGTCTTAGCAGAGCTTTGTTGACTTGCCGCTTCGGTGACTCGTACTATCGGGGTATTTCCAGGGAGATGTCCGTGATCTCTCATTTCCAGACATGACTCTACCCTACCCAGGACATGAGTGTAAGCAGAGAATACATCTGGCACTGATGAGCAGTAGAGTTGAACAGGACTTGAAACATAAGAGCTTCATTTCTGGTGAGTGTGCAGTCTATGTAGGACATGCACTCAACTGTTACAAACCTTTTGCACCTAGACTCTACATGCTAACGTTGCACAAATCCATGCAGGTATGGGGTGGGTTGGGGTGTCAGGTATAATTTATTGATGTCTTGCAGGGAAAGTGTCTACTTATTATGTCAAAGTTGAGAAGCAGAGATTCACAAAACCTGATTTCGAAGGCGCATCTGAAGGTTAGATCTGTCAGACGTGCTTTAGAAAGTCAGGGCTTTCTTTGTTTCAGGGCATCCAGTGAATTCTGTTTTGTTAGCGAATATGATTTGCTGAAGCTTTAGTTCAGGCATTAGCTGTGTTACTGTTCTAGAAGATTTTTTCTTACTTTCTTTTCTTCACATCTCATCCTCAGCTTTTTGTATATGTTTCCTCTCAGAAACTGAGGAATTGGGAAAGGGCAAGGGGTCGGGACTGCACCCCGGTCCGGGGAATTCTCTTCCTTTGCCGAGTTAGTCGAAGGCGCAGACACTCTGCCATGAATATCCTCTCAGAAGCAGACAAAGCGGCCACTCTTTTCTGCAGCCACAATAGCTTAAAGTTCTGCACAGGCTTAAAGAGTGTCAGTAAAACACTGAAGCTCCTTACAAAAAGGGCAAACCATCTCCAAATGAAGGCATAGCTCCCGAATGATATCATTGGGGTTTTTCAGAGATAGGCAGTATGAATTAGGCCTGGGAGTACAGAATGAGCCCTTTGTCTTGGGGGGGTGGTTGACTCACCCTCTTCGTGCCATATCCAGGGAGTTAATAAAAGAACGCTACTGGGCCAACGGCTGGATTTGCCCTGTATCCCTGACCTCCGCAGCCCGGCTACGCTGCAGTCAGAGCCTCTCAGTTTCCCAGCTCATTCATCCCTTGTCGTGACCTTTGAGCTCTGCTGACGAGCTATCAGCGGCGGTACAGTATACTGTTCTGTGCTGTTGTTGAAGCCGAGCCTTACCACCTGCGTAACCCACTGACCTCCCGTCTCTGTGGGCAGTCTGCGGCCGGTTCCTGCCGCTGATAAAAGCCTATCCCATTGGCTGCTTAATCTAAGGTACACAGAGATAGTGAAGGTCCTGTGAAGGTGTTATACCAGATTTCAATGTCTAGACCTGGTTTCATTCAGCCCTTCAGAATAAGACCACTAGTTTGTTTACTGGCAAATAAGCTTATCGACGTGTGGATGCCCATACCGAGCTTGTGGAAACTGGTGCCAGGCTTTAGGAATCCCATCTCCCTGATCTCTACGTGCCCTTGTGCGTGCTTTTTCGGGCACGCTTGTCCTTGTTCACCCTCTAACCGGTGACGGTGATGATGAGTGATTTGTTTGAGTTGCTACTTGCAGCGAATCTCCCACATGCTGCATTGGAAAACTGAAATTACAGAGTCTGTGAAGCTAATGTTTTCTTTGTTTTGTTTTGTTTTCCCTCTTTTTTCCCCCCTTCCTTCACCCATAGAGAGGCCAATGAGGTGAAGTGTTGCGTTGCCTGGTAGTAACTGGCGTGCCTGGAGGTTGGGAAAGAGAAGGGTAGAGAGAGAGAGAGTGAGAAAGAGAGAGAGAGCGTGAGATGGGAGGTGAAGAGGGGCTTGTGTTGGTAACATCAAAGCCTCTCACTATCTTTGTGAGCTAGCATTCCCTGCCAGAGCTGGTTAATGCTTAAACAGGTGAGTGGGAGTTTCGGAGGCCATAATTCTGAAATGAAGCCTTGACAGGAGGAACGCCGCGACCCAGGAAAGGCCCCCCCCTTTACTAATGACCAGCTCCTCTCAGCCTTCCCGAGCCTGCAGACAGGCCTCTTTACTGGAGCTGCGCGTTAGACATTAAAGTCAAACGAGCAACACTCCGCTCACTGGGTGGAAATGCAGTAATTCATTGTTGTGTTTTGCAGTTGCATGTTTTCAAGTTCTTGTTTACTTTGTCTTGGATCCTGTCCATGAATTTTGAAGTGTGCAAT
>NC_044496.1:52449135-52639135 GCF_902362185.1 Chanos chanos | reverse complement strand
TAGACGGCGGGAACCCAGAGGTCACGGCAGGGGTCACAACAGTTAGCGGAGAGGAGAGATCAGACAGATGGCGCAAACAGACGAGAGCAAGTCTGAGGGGTCCAAACCACAGACGCATGCAAGGGTCGTTTTATTAACGATAATTTAGGGGGGGGGGTAACACTTACACTCGGACACAAATTCATTAATAACGCAAAGTCTCTGGCTTTATGAATCCCTGGAGGACATGTCTCCCACAGGACATACCCAAAATGTCAGTCAGAAAAAGAAAAATGATTATAAAATAAGTCATGTTTAAATTTTTTTTTCTTTTTTTTTTTTAGTGTTGTGCAACTCATAGAGTGAGGGCTCTTTAGAGCTAAAGTACCACGGGCCTTTAGCGTACCCTTTGCGTCTTCAGGAGGACAAATCTTAACATGCCCTAAGAAACACTGAAGTGTGTGACGGCAGAAGAGTGTCTGCTTTCTGTGGCAGAGATGGAGTCAGTGATATGAGGGGCTTATCTAAGAGTATGTGCGTGTGTGTGTATGTGTGTGTGTGTGTGTCAGCTCTACCCCTCCCTGAGTGAGTGGGCTTTTAGAAATTTTGCATGTCAGATCCTGTGCTGTGGTTTCAGGTTGTGCCTCCGGGCATGAAGTCTCCCACGTGCGTGTTGATGATTGTCTGTTCTTGCCAACCTTTGCTTCTCTCTCTCTCTCTCTCCATCAGCTTGGACAAATACAAAAGAATGTCACTGAAGTGCGACTCAAATCACAACACCTCGGAGCAGAGATCACGGAAATGTGTCTTTTTGGGTTTTTATTTTGCAGATCTTTGAAGGATATTTTTTTTTCTTTTGTCTTGTAAATGTATACTCAGTTTACATAAAACCGACTATTGTGTGCTGTCACGGTGCATGAATCTAGTAGAATGCAAACTCAAAACGTCCTGCACTGTGCAGATTAAAACTGTAGACAGTCTGGCTCTTTTTAATTGGGATTTAGATTTTTTTGACTAATTGAACTTTCTTAAGACTGATTCAGACAGCTCTTGTGCTTGTAATTACGCTTTTAGGAATACAGATGAGTTATTACTAAAATGAAAGTGTGCATATAGAGTGCTAATGCAATGCAAGGCATTGGCTGTGTAGGCATGCATTCAGACTCAGACTCTGATTGTTGGGGGAGGTGTGTGTGTGTGTGCGTGCGCGCGTCTGTGTGTGTGCGTGTGTTTGTGTCTGTATGTGTGTTTACACAAGGCCTGTCCCAGGTGCCATAGAATCCTTCAGGATTACAGCTAAAAATTGGGTGCCTCCCCCCTGCTGCAGACTACACAAACTTCTCTCTCTCTTTGTCTCTCTCTCTCTCTCTCTCTCTTTCTCTCTCTCTGTCTCTCTGCCTCTCTCTCTCACACTCTCTTACACACACACACACACACACACAGACACATAGCAACAACGTCCCCTCCCCTAGAGATACACCAGATTTGCCAGACAAGGAGGGAGAATTCCTTTACCACAGAGAACCTAAATAAGAGAGAGGCTGAGAGGACTGTAGAAAAAGACAGAGCAGGCAGCACTTTCACTGAGTCATTCACTCGTTGAGTCAAACTCAGCTTACAGTCCTTTGTCAGTAGGTCAGAGAGAGATTCATTCCCAGCTCGAGTGGATGATTGTAGCCCTCTCCACAGCCAGTTTTTTCTCTCTCTCTCTGGAAGATGGTGGGACTGTCTGTGCCTTCGGCAGCTGTCGCTGGTAGGTGGTTTTTTTTTAATTCCCCCGACAGCTCTAATCAGATACATTACTGAACCAAGCTAGTATTTCTCTGCATAATTGTCTGCCCCCCCCCAGACCTTAGTGTAACATTTGAATTAGTTATAGTCTGTCACTCTGTGAAAGTCTCTGAGAAAGTGACTGAGTGGTATTATTAATTCACTTCCTGCAGAGGTGTCGTTTTGATTCAATGTGAAATGCTTATGAATGAGGTAGATTGTCCAATCTGGGTGTATGTTTGTATGTGTATGCGTATGTACATGTGTTGTGGGGGTGAATCTATTTAGTGCCTATGCGAAGAGAGAGTACATATTAAATTCTGTTGAAAAAGAGAGAAAAAAAAAAACAAAAGTTTAGTCAGTTTGGCTCAAACAAGTTTAAGCAGGTGTTGTTTTCGCTCCTACTCGTGACATTTTTTTTTTTACATCAGCGTTTAGTTCGTTCTCGGTTGTACCGATGGTTCTCGCAACAAAACAAGCATTACTATCTGTGGTAGGTCTGTAAAATCTCTTTGACTCTGCACTTTTAACAAGGTGTGGAATGTTTTCTCGACTTAAACGGTGCTTCGCAGCTAAGTGAGAGATGGTGAGTGGTGTACCACTAATTCAGTTGTGGAGCATCAAAACATTCTTTCTTTTAAATCCCTCCGAGACGTTTCTATGTGAAGATCTGAGATTCCTTCTGTCTTCTCACTACACACACACACACACACACACACACACACACACAAAATCAGCTGAATTTGGCTTCTTGCATCAGACCAACCGTGAAAAACATCTTTAAATCGATCCAACTGAGGAGAATAACACATATCTTAAGCACCAGGATGATGGGTTTGGCTGTTTTGGATCTCTTTATTGGAGACCCAGTGTTTTTTGATGTGGTATTATCAGAGGAGACCACATGTGTAGGTTTCTGACAGGGAGTGGGCACTGGAGCAGTGTGTTATGCTTGGCTCTGGGAAATGACCCTCCACAGGTGCGGCTGAAGATAAAGAGAAGCTCAGAGAAGCTTTTGATCTCTCACACTGGGACCGTATCTCAGCGGGAATCATATAGTCTCCACTGACTTTTTTTTTGTGTTGGTTTAAGCTGGACATAGCTGACTCCTGAGGTCTTTCTCTTCATTAAAAACTCTCAAACTCGACACTTATTTCCACCTGACTCTTAATTCCTCGTCCATAATAGAAGCGTTGAGATGTTTTCACACGATGTTATGATTGACTTTGGCTGTTGACTTGACACAGGTCTCTGTTTGCATTGAAAAGCTGTAGCTGGCTGACTGCTATATGAGCAGTGCTATTGAGAGCATTCTTTTGATCTGACTCAGTTGTTTTAAGATGTGGGTTATCTCTTACCTGTGGAGCCTCACTGACTCATGGGGATGTTCATTTAAGGCCAGATATCTTGTTCTCAGAGTTGAACTGTACAATAAGCAGACTTCATAGCAGTGCTATGCATGGCCAATACATTTCACCATGCCTGTCTCTCTCTCTCTCTCTCTCTCTCTCACTCACACACTCACACACATCCAGAATGTGATACGGCTGACCTATATGAGTGAGTGGTTTGTGATTCTTTACATGATTCCACATTTCTTTTTTTTTTTTGTGAAAATGCTGTATGAGCTGCTAGCTGTTTTTAGTCGCCTTTGGTGCATTTGCTACAATTCACCCACTTACAGTTGTGCCACATTAAACTGCTTCTCAGCCATGTCTCCTGGAGGGGGTCATCGCCAGGGCAAAGCGTGGAGTTTAAATTCAACCTTTTTTTTTTATAATGTCAAGAGCCTTGTGTCAACAGGTCTGAATGAAGTGGTTGAAACACACACACACACACACACGTGCACACACACACACACACACAGAGATAGCCGAGTGGGGAGGATCCTTTGTGAGTTTGCTCAAGGTGAGTCAACAATAAACAAAGGCTTTGTGTTTGCTCCTGGGGCCTCTTAGATTGAGAAACCGGATCTGTCTTGGAGTTATATGTATATTGACCTAAATTTTTAAATTGTTTGTGCGTGCATGTGCATGCATTTGTCTTAGTTTGTGTTTTGTCTTGTTTTGCCTTTTGTTTTTG
The DNA here is from genome assembly GCF_902362185.1 of Chanos chanos. Lineage (NCBI taxonomy): Eukaryota > Metazoa > Chordata > Actinopteri > Gonorynchiformes > Chanidae > Chanos > Chanos chanos. Next base: position 52,635,304 of record NC_044496.1, on the reverse strand, counting down.
TTTTGTTTTGTTGTGGATCATAAAATCTTTACCTTCTCCATGGAGAAATTTGATGAGTAAGGATTTGACATGAAGACAAACACCCTGGACCCTTGCTCAAGTTCTTTCCTCTGGAACTACTTCTCCCTGTAATTATGCTCAGGACTGCTGAGAGAGGGTGGTGACCATTACGTGTGATTTAACGTTTAATGTTTGGTTTGGAGGTGTCAGTAGAAAGCGTTGCCTCTTTTGTGTCTCAGCAAATCTGCCTTTGACAGAGGAATTTGTTTTCAACAAATACACTAATTGGTCCAACTCAACAGCTGTTGGGTGAGAGTGTGTGTGTGTGTGTGTGTGTGTGTGTGTGTGTGTGAGAGAGAGAGAGAAAGATCGTGGCTGCATATATGTGTGTGTGTGTGTGTGTGTGTCTTTGTGTGTGTGGGTCTGTGTGTTTTCATAGCATATTGTCCTTGTAGCTGGCATATGAAATCAATTCAAGCCCCGATGCATCACGCCTGTTTATTAGAGTAAGCTCCAGAGAGCTGAGGTGGATGCCTTGGCACAGTTTAAGTCTCTCACTGAGCCAAGATGTGCAGCTGTGTGATGGACATAGGCAGTCAGGCTTAGTCAAACTAGGTTTTTCCCCCTCTTTCTAACAGTATGTGGGCTCAGGCTATGAGCTCACGTCCTCTGGGTCGAGAGGTATGGAAAAGCCGTATTATTTTCCTCAAACAAAGCAGGGTGAATCCCCCCACCCCCTACATCAACAGGCCTTCCTGAGATGTTGATGATAGCTTGATTATTATTTTTGGTTTTCATTCCTCAGGGCACTTTTTGGCTTGATTTATTTGAATTGTGACACAAGCCTTTTTTTTTTTTTTTTTTTTTTTTTTTTTTGATTATGTTCTTACGTGTCAAAAATGCTGACTTTGCAAAAGCTCAAATTCATATCCCGGTTGTTAACACGGTTCATTCTATAACGTGGTTTGCGCTGCACAAATAGCTCGCCGGGCGTGAGCACCATTAAGCCTGCAGTCTATGTGGGCAGTAACATCTGTTAGAGTTCTCATAAGTGTCAAACCCTCTGCATGTCAAACCGTCTCACTCAGACAGACAGAGTGAGAGAGGGCGTTTCTTCACAGTCACTCTAAACTGGGAGGTTTGCTCCTCAGAGATGAAACCTGTTGTATTGATTTGCTTCACTCTGCAATATGAGTGGCACGGGAGAGTTTTTCAGAGTCTGTCTCTGTCTCTGCGTCTCTCTCTCTCTCTCTCTCTCTCTTTCTCTGTGTGTGTATGATGTCTCTCTCTCTGTATTCACTGGAATATTCTCTAAAGGTACTCTGTGATCAGTTAGAGCAGATTGGGCATTTTGCCATGGATCAGAGGATGTCTTTGTTTCCATTGTGGGAGTGTTCACTTAACTTAGTTCGGTATAGTGGGTTTTTTTTTTTTTTGTTTTTTTGCTTTTGGGTGCAGGGGGGAGAGAACTCAGTGGCCCAGTTTGGGGGTTTTGATTTCTGAGTCACTGCCAAGTTGAAAGTTTGCTGACCTGACGCTGTCTCTCCTCTGCCCATAACTCATGCATTTAGCTGACACTTGAGCAAAGCCTACGGACACTGAGCGAGATATTGTGTTACAAGGGCCCATGCGACTTGATCTCACTTGATTCCCTCATTCTTGCACAGAAATCATCCGAGGGGTAGAGAGACTTATCTTCCATAACAAAAAAAAAATGCGAATCCATCACCTCCATTCCTTCCTTCTGTCTCTTCATGTGCAACTGTTTTTTTTTTTGTTTTAAAATGTCACAGCTGTTTGCGGTGCATGGCCGCTCCTGATATAATCGATCTGTTGTTATGACAAAGAAAGAGAAATTGTGTAGTCTGCTCTCCTGTCTGACGGCCCTGCCCTTTGACCCCCGTAGCGATGGAGCTCCTGGTGACGGAGCTGAATGTGCTGCTGAAGCTGCTGGATCGCGAGAGTTTGAGCTCTGCCACAGAAGAGAAGAAGACAGCCGTGAGAAACCTTCTGAAGCAGCTCCAGCCTTCAGGTAGACATTCAACCCGCCACAAAGACCTACATTACATAACTCTGTCATGATCTGATAGACACGCACAGATGAGATAAAGAACAATAAAGAGCAAAGTGTTTTGAGAGGGCTGTCTTTTCCTCATCCAAGAGGATTTTGGTGAACAGATACAGAAATTTGCCCTGTGGAGATACCAGTTCCCTTGAAAATGATTACTTACCAACTTCCTTTTGCGCTCCCTGTCTCTCTCTCTCTCTCTCTCTCTCTCTTTCTGTCTCTCTGCACTTGCAGTGACCTCGACAGAGTACTTATATGTGAATGCCTCGGTGTATAGAAATGGCACTAGCTTTGTGGAATCCCTGTTTGAAAAATTTGGTAAGGAAATAAATCCACACTATGGAGATACACTTTGCACACACGGTACGAATCCTCCTGAGCAAAAACGTAGACACCGAATGTGTTTTCCCATCTTTTCCACAGACTGTGATTTGGGCGAACTTAAAGTTGAAGCAGAAGAAGAAAAGAAAGACCACACGGACCAAACACCTCCTTCCAAACCAGTGAGAACTAATCCACGTCTCATGCTCTCATATTGTTCACATATGCAGGTCACCGATAATAAATGAGTGGACTGTGAGTTGTGATGTCACCGTTTAATAAGGGGTGGGGTGATTTGACAGAGAGGTACTGCACTGAGATTAATGGGTGTCCCGTGAAGCTGCTTTCCAGCAGTTGGGGCGTACGCGGGGCCAAAAAGCCGTTTTTTACACGGTCACTGTCCCACGTCACTGACCGCTCCTCCACATGTCCCAACTCCCAGAGGAGTCGTGATTTTTTAATGGAAGCTTGCGGACCGCTCCAGATGCTTGGGGGGGGGGGGGGGGGGGGTGTGCTTTCCGCGAACACATGCCTCTCGTGTGTGCGCTGTCATTTAAATTAAGACAGTACCACCGAAGGACATATGGATTTGGTTCAGAGCTGGGTTGCAGGGGCCTGTTGAAGTTCATTTTGATTAGCCGCGTCAGTTACATATCTTCTCCAAAGTTGTTGTTGAGTAGGAGAGCTGTGTCTGTTTAGCTTTTGCGTAGAGAAACAGATGTTGAGAATAAATGTGCTAAGGCAGACAGATGGTAAGTGTCACCGGGTTTGTTGAGCCACACCGTTGAATTTGACCTTTTTTTTTTCTTTTTTTTTTTTTTGGACCAGAGCACGACAGACTCACCACCGCCCTTGCCCAACACGCCCCCTCCCGAGGATTACTACGAAGAGGCTGTGCCACTCAGCCCTGGCAAGATGCCCGAGTATATCACCAGCCGCAGTGAGTCCTGACCCAAAGCAACTGGGCTTTGTTAAATATCACAGGCTGGAATCAGCCGACATCTCGTAGTCTCTGTTGTGTCTTTTACCATCAGGGTCTTTTACTAATTTACATAAACTCTTAAGATTCAGCCAGGCACTCTCACAACCCTTCTGTATGTGAGAAACAAATGTTATGATTTTTTTTTTAATGTACCTCTTAATATGAGAGCTGGAAAACTAACCCGGTACCATGAATCTTAGCCACAGGGAGCACGATACCTAGTTGAATGTGCTGGTACTAGAATTGACCAAAGAAGGTATTATATCCTGCGATGAACTGGCAACCTGTCCAGGGTGTTTCCCCGCCTTTTGCCCAATGAGCGCTGGGATAGGCTCCAGCACCCCCCTGCGACCCTAATTAGGATAAGCAACTGAGAAAATGAATGAATGAATGAATGATATCTGACCTTTGACATTTGATCCATCCCTGACCCCTTAGGCAGCTCTAGCCCTCCTAACTCCATTGAAGATGGGTATTATGAAGATGCAGATAATAACTATCCAACCACATGCATGAATGGAAGACGCAAAAACTCCTGTAAGTCTTTTCATACAAGGCAATTATTAAATAGTGTCTCTCTATACGCTGGCTGCAGCCTACTCAACGTTAAGTACAAAAGATGGCACTGTTCAGTATTTTACTGTTCAGTTTCAAAAACTGTTGCTTTTTGTTATTTGTGTGGTGTAGTGCTGGTAATTAGTTGTAGAATCGTTAGTAACTGGACTGTCTGGTTTGACTGACAATAAAATAAGTAGCTAGTTTCTCTCAGCAGTTCGGTGAAGTTTCACATCTTCAGGTTGTGGCATGTCTCCTCACACAGACAACGATTCGGACGCTCTGAGCAGTTCGTACGAGTCGTACGATGAAGAGGAGGAGGAGAAAGGCCCCAGGCTGACTCACCAGTGGCCCTCCGAGGAAAACTCCATGGCCCCGGTGAGGGACTGCCGCATCTGCGCCTTCCTCCTGCGGAAAAAACGTTTCGGCCAGTGGGCCAAACAGCTCACCGTCATCCGAGAGAACAGACTGCAGGTGGGCCCGAACTCTCTCGCCCCCACAGAGAACATTTTACCTTTTCACATCCACTGTAACAACATCCGTCATCGACCTTTACCGCTTTGCATGTTCTCCATTTCTGTCAGAGAAGTGGACTTGTCTCCAGTATAGAGGTTCAGGAAAATATTGTTGATATACCACGTACTTATCTTTTTGTACCTCCATGCAAAAGTGTATTTTTTTTAAGGCGATGGATAAAAAACAATATCGCTGTCTAATTTTGGGCTGGATGATGACTGGGTAGAAACTATAATGTGGTGTTTGTATGCGTCTTTTTCCGTGTTAGTGCTACAAAAGCTCCAAAGACCAGTCCCCCTACATGGACCTGCCACTCAACCTGTGTAACGTCATCTACGTGCCCAAAGACGGGCGGAGGAAAAAACACGAGCTGCGCTTCTCTCTGCCTGGGGGAGAGACCCTGGTTTTGGCCGTGCAGAGCAAGGAGCAAGCGGAGAAATGGCTGGGGGTAAGCTACTTACCCCCCCCCCCCCCCCCCCCCCCCCCCAATCGTCTTCTCTGGTCTGAGGACCGGAGTCCTGTGTTCAGAACAGAGTCCTACTTATCTAAATCAGAAGCCAGAGAAAACATTAAACAATGTAGTCTAGAGGAGGTTTGTGTTTGTGTGTATGTCTGTGTATCTGTGTGTGCGCGCGCGCGTGTTTGTGTGTGTGTGTGTGTGTGTGTGTGTTTGTTCCTTTGCAAATCCTGACCCACTGCTATGCGTGTCATTCTCTGTCTAGGTGGTCCGCGAGGTCAGTGGACAAGGAAACGGATTGGATGGTTCCACTTCTCCTACAGTCCTCAGAAAGACAGAACTGGACAGGGTAAAGCACTCGGCAATTTAGGTCACCCGATATACACCCATTCTCACATAATCCATAAACACATGGAACATAATACACGACGAGAAAGCTGATGCTGGATTACTTATTTGGCAGCTGTGTCATTACATTATTGCAAAGTACTGCAAAGTATTCCAAAAAGGCTTTTACACTAACTAAAATTTGACTCAGGTAATCCAAATAACAACCCAAAGACTGTGGAAATGATCTGAACTTCTTTTCCTGTTTAATTTATGTCTCTGTTGTAAATACGTGTTCACTTTCAGCACCGTATAAACACGTTTCTGCGAATGAGAAGTGTCTCGTTTTCCACCGTGAGCGCAATTATATTTTATCCACGGCTATAAAGCGGTGCCTAAACACGAGAGTAAACAAACTGACAGGGTGGTAGCCAGAGTTAACTGCCTGGTTGAACTCAACATCTGCCTAGATTAAGAGGTGTCACACTAAGAGCAGTAAATTGTGTCAGTGCTGCTAGAAATAACATGTTTAAGTAAGTGACCTGTTGTCAGAGGCAAAATGAAGATTATCCATCATTATGACCTCCGTGTGTGTGTATGTGTATGTGTGCATGTGCGCGTGTGTGCATGTGCATGCGTGCGTGTGGTGTGTGTGCGCTTGTGTGCGTGTGTGGTGCGTGTACGTGCGTGTGGGGGTGTGTGGTGCGTGTACGTGCGTGTGGGGGTGTGTATGTGTGCGTGTGTGTGGTGCGTGTACGTGCGTGTGGGGGTGTGTGTGTGTATGTGTGCGTGCTTGTGTGGTGTGTGTGTGGGTGTGCGCTTGTGTGCGTGTGTGGTGCGTGTATGTGCGTGTGTGTGTGTGTGTGTGTGCGTGTGGTAAGTGGGGTACGTTTAGCCTGATTTAACAGCAGGAGCTCTGAGGAAGAAGAGAGCGTAGTGGGGGAACTGGGAAGCTACCGTCTGGACTGTGTTTTTCCTGACCGAACCTGCTTTTGGCTTGTTTACTCCCTACCACAGCACTGGTACAGACTCTTACCCAGCAAACTATCTCTCCTGTGTGACCTTTCATGACCCGGCCATGTTGTTGTTCTCTCCCACAGAGGCTGTCTGCTGAAAAACATGCTTCCGACTCAGACAACATCGCTGTCGGAGACGGTCGAGACAACGGTGAGGTTTCTCCCACCTCTTCTGACCTAGGATGGTTTTCCTGAATTTATCCAACCCTGTGTAGTTCTTCTGTTTCATCCCAAATATATATGTCGGTAGACGTGGGATAGAAATTCACGTAAAACAGATGAAAATTTTAGAATTATAAATTATGACCATAAAGACCATTGCCTGTATGTCCTATTCTTTTTAAAGTAGAATTTTAGAAAAGGAAAAAGATCTCCCCCTCTTTAGTCTTTCTTTCTTTCTTTCTTTCTTTCTTTCTCTCTCTCTTAGTCTTTTCCTCCCACCCACTTAGTCATGCATCTTCCAGGTGTTCCATTAACCCCCATTTCAAAGTGTCCACTCATACAGAGACAAAGCCAGGAAATGGTTTCACAGGGAAAGTGTGATCAAAGCCCTTCTGCAAAGGCTTCAGTGTGTGAGTGTGTGAGTGTGTGTGTGTGTGTGTGAGTGTGTGTGTGTCTCCACGCTTGGCCGTTTGTAGGTCATGTTTATCCTTTGCTGTGTTATGCACAGTACTGTACTATCAGTTTGTGTAGCACTGACCTTCACCTAGCTCTCCTTAAACTCTTTGACCAGTCATTTCCATCTCATTATATTTAATAAGAGAAAGACACACTGACCACACGTCATATCCCATCCTGTTTTATGCTAAACCTCTCTCTCCCTCTCTCTTTCTCTCTATCTCTGTGTGTGTGTGTGTGTGTCTGTGTGTGTGTCTGTGTGTGTGCCTGTGTGTGTGCCTGTGTGTGTGTGTGTGTGTGCCTGTGTGTGTGTGTGTGTGTGTGTAGGTAAGGCCAAGCGGGGAGCACTGTCAGAGCTGACGGGTACAGTTAGTAGAGCGGCAGGTCGTAAGATCACCAGAATCATCAGCTTCTCAAAGAGGAAACCCCCCCTCCCCGGAGACGCCCGCACCCCCTCCCCTGACGAAGACCCTCGTTCCGGTGAAAACCTTTTTCCTCCTCATAAAATATCTTTTCCCTCTCTTTGACACGTTACCCATGAGAACTCTTTTTTTTTCCCCTGACACAGGTATACGTCCTTGTGTCAGAGCGGTCGTTTCTCTACAGAGAAAATAGCCTCAGGCCACGCCTCTAGATGCTTGTTGTTGTATTATATCATTTGCATCACAATTTCTAGTATAATTTCTAAATATTCTAAGTTTATACCGAAGCAATGTTTCCTAGTCCTAGTCCAGGATACTTATAGCACGACACACTTAGGATCTTCTCCATCCCTAACACACCTTATTCAGCTCATCAACTCAGTATCAAGCCTATGGGTCACTAAAACAGAGATGCAATAACAGCACAGATGTCCAGAGCACCAAGGCTCCAGGGGCAGGATTTGGATAAAGCTAAGCTTAAGGAAACAACTCAGGTCAACTTTTATCAAAGACGCTGACTCTAAAGTTTTTTCCTCTCAGACTTGTTTTAATCCTGCCTTCTTTGTGTCTGTGTGTGTGTGTGGTTTTTTTTTTTTTTACAGGTTATATCAGTGTTCTAGTAAATCAGTGTTGGAAGGAACAGTGGTGCCGCGTGCGTGGCGGTTTTCTTTACCTCCACCAGGAGCGAGGTGAACAGCGTGTACCTTACACCTCTGTAGCCCTTCACGGCTGTGAGGTTGTCCCGGGACTCGGGCCCAAGCATCCATTCGCCCTCCGGATCCTGAAAGGTGGCAACGAGGTGGCAGCCCTAGAGGTATGAAAGTGAAGGTCAGGGTTTTAACAACAGAAATGTAACCAGGCCAACACAGAACATTTCAGAAGCTTCCACATCAAGTGTCTGATTTTCACACCAGTGGAGATTTAGGAGAAAATTTATCGCAGGTAAACCGCTATGAGAAAAACGTTTTTTGGGGGGGGGGGGGGGGGGGGTTTTGATATTAAATTTCTCCATCTGTTGCTTTAAAAATCAGGCTTTGTCTCACTGTATCAAGTTGAATTCATATATATGTATGATGGCTTTGTGATCTGTTATGGTGTTTTTCCTTCTGTTTACTCATGGGAGCTCAAGGTTGCATCTGTGTGTGTGTGTGTGTGTGTGTGTGTGTGTGTGTGTGTGTGTGCGCGTGTGTGTATATGTCAGGCGAGTTGCTCGGAGGAGATGGGTCGTTGGCTCGGAGTTCTCCTGGCAGAGATGGGTTCCTCTGCTGACCCGGAATCCCTGCACTATGACTACGTCGACGTGGAAACTATTGCCAACATCCGCACAGCTGCACGACACTCTTTCCTGTGAGTAACAGAGGGCTGGTTGTATGGAACAGTGAAAGTAAACCGCTTTCAACTGACAGTTTTAAGTGTCCCTCATTATCTTTCTCTTTTCCCCTTCTCTTCTGCCTTTTTCTTTCCTTCAGTTGGGCCACTTCCACAGACTCAAGGACATATGATGAGGTTCCCTTTGAGGGTCCAGAGGTATGTAAAAATAGCATTGACATAAGTCTTTATACAAACAGAAACACACACACATGCACACACTCCTCTAAAACAAAGTCCTCACAGTGTCTGTGCCCAGCTCTGAGCACACAGTAATCTTTACCAGACATTAGCACTGCTGTTTGAGATTGAATGCTGAGTATGTCTCTACTCAACAAGGACTTCTCTTAGAAGTATAGGAGTGCGAGTGAGTGTGTGAAATTATACCGTCTGTCCCATTCGCAGCTGTTTAAGATCGTCACAACCTCCCTTCTTTGAGTGGTTATGAGTTTGTCTTCTGCATAGCCTCTTTCACTCAAAGACCCCCCACACCCCCTCTCAACACCCCCTCCCCCAGACATACATCTAATACAGATCTGGCTTTTAAGAACCACCACACGGCTGTGTTTTGCGCTTGCCCCTGTGTGTGTGTGTGTGTGTGTGTGTGTCGGGGAAAGAGAGAAGAGTGTTCTGGCTGTGCGTAATTGGAAGGTGAGCGGGGTACGATCACTCTCTCTGCGGGGCGAAAGCTAGGTGGGGGTGGGGACAGCAGGAGCTGGATTAACGGCACGGCCTCTGGCCTCTGAACAGCTTGTTAAACCCCTGCTGAACTCTCCACCGGGCTCTCAGATCCCAACACAGAAGAAATGACTCCCATCGGGAAGGAGCCAAGCCTCCTACTGCTATCACATATGACAAAAAAAATCACAAAGGCCAGGCAATGTCCAATGCCCCATTAATTAAACTTTGTAGCCCTTGAACAATGAGCAATATTATTTGGAACTGTCCCCGCATGCAGGAATTTTGACAGTTGCGTGTGTGTGTTTCTCCGGCAGCGTTACTGTTCCGTATTCATTACAGATTCACTGTTTACCCTCCTCTTTCATTTGCTTCCTCTCAACATCATCTTTTTTTTTTTCTCGTTCTCCTTTCCTTCACAGCAGGACGACGGGAGGCAGAACGGCGGGCCTCAAATCAAACGTCGCTCGTCTTTCTCCAGCAGCGACACACGGAAAACAAACCCCCAGGTCACGCTCAAGTGCCACGGCTCCAGTGAGTCACATGCCAATTAAGCTGAGCACACTGCACATGTTGTGTGTGTGTGTGTGTTTTTTTTTTAAAAAGGGACGCTTAAAAATAGAAGAGTTCTCACTGCCTCTTTTATTTCACATTTTCTGTTGAAAATAATGTCTCAACTGTTTCTGCGCAGTTTGTGTGTTATTGTCCGTAAAATAAGGTGAACGATTAAGTTTTATCGCTTGGATTTTTTTGGGAGAAAGGCCAGTTTTTTTTCTTTTTGCCGTTTTCCGAGTCGTTTTTCAAAAGTAATGTTGTGGAGGATTTCTCACACTGTCAGTTCAAAGACCTATCCATCAGATCCCGGGCAGATGGAGTAATTTGAGCTTTACAAGATGGTTCGGTTTTGATGTGTCTTCTCCCTGTGTCTGTGAGAAAGGTGTTCGTGGCCCTGCTACCTTCCCACAACTTTCTCGGCTCTGACCTCTGACCCCTCTCTAACCCTTCCAGACGCAAATCAGTATGCGAAGTATGGGAAAACGCGTGCGGAGGAAGACGCCAGACGCTATCTGCAAGAGAAAGAGGAACTGGAGAACGAAAGAGATGGCATAAGGAAGGCGCTAGTCGCGCTACGCAAGGAGAAAAGAGAGGCCAAAGAAAAGATGAAGAATGCAACAGGTTCGAGAGAAGTGACCGGTTTCGTCCTTGTGTTTCTAAAGGGAGTGCTCAGTTAAACGTGTCGATCTTAAAATCTGACAGCCTTTTTTAACTGGTTTAGGTTATTAGACAAGAAAGGAAAAGTTGTGTCATATTTTAATATTGGATGCTGTCTGAATACCATCATTTTCCTCTTTAATGCATAGAAAGTCTGTAATTGAAACAATAACGCCATCTACTGTTCATTTCCCATATAGCCTAAAAATGAAGTACCTGACTTAAATGTTTAAGCAAGTGTTTCTCTCAGGGACTCAGTGTGTAAAATACAGATCTGCTGTTACATGTCTTATTTCCTAGTTGTAAAGACATTAAGTAGCATGTCTGGGGCATGAGACTGTAACACCTGTATTTTTATTCATGTAACATGAGATATGATATGCATTCAGTGTGTGAACAGTGTTTTTATAATTGTCTGGTACTGTAGATAAACAGAGGCTGGCCCTGGAGGAAAAGGTGTCCAAGCTGGAAGAGAGCTGTCGAATCAGAGAAGGAGAACGGGTGGACCTGGAGCTGCGGCTGAGCCAGGTCAAGGAGAACCTGAAGAAATCTTTGGCAGGAGGGGCATTGGGGGCACCCGTGGAGAGCAAGCCGGTAAACAAGGTGCAGAATTCAAATCCACGTTACGCTTACACCCTGTCAAAGCAGGAACTCTCAAGAATAATGAGAAAAACGTGTTGAAAACAATGTTATACTGAGCAAAGGTACCCTTTGTTATATCAGTACATCATTGAAAAAAAATGACATTTTGCTTGTTAATTCTGAGACAAACAAATGTCAGATAACTTAAAAAAATGTAATAAAAATATAAATATAAAACTTAAAAATTAAATTGCAGATGTTTACTGAAAGCTAAATTGCTGTAATTTGTGTTTCTCTTGCTGGTACAGAAAAGTGAGACGACTTACAGTGAGTCCGTCCTACCAGTTAACTGTGCCTCAGAAATGCGAAGACGGCCCCCGTCTATCTATGCCTCCGCCAAGGGAAATGTCATGCAGAAAGCCAAGGTTAACACATACACGCACATACACACACTCTCACACACACACACACACACAGCAATATTCAAGTAATCAGCATCCATCGTTGCAAGCACAGCAATATCACTGTATCTGCCTGAATAATCACATTAGAAGTGTCTTGTCAGTTCCCAGCTGTCCTTTAATAGTCATCAGTATTGGCCAATACAGTCAAATTAACCAGACAAGCTTTCCATTCGTTTGCCGCATGTAGAAATAAATCAGATTTCAGTGAGCGTTCCAGCTTTTATATTGTAGTTGTGCAGAGAGTTCTGAATGTTTACTGTAAACTCCACTTGTACTGTAATTTATACTACAGTTCTCAATGTCAAAGAATATCTAAATAGTGGTGTGTTTTTTCTTTCTTTTCTTTTTTTTTCTTCACAGGAATGGGAGTCTAAGAGGGGGACTTAAGGAAAGTGCTTATTTGAGAATTGTGTTGTGTGAGAACCTGAGGCCAAAACCGATTCAAACACATACTACCGTACACTACATTTACAGAGTCATTTTAACAGATGTAGAGGACTCCTTTATCACACACTGCGTCAGAGAGGCACCATAAGTCTAAGTTGTAGTTTTGTGAGTTAGTTTAACAGTACTCAGAACACAACCGGCGTAGACATTCTGAGAGGTTCCAGAAGGTACGTTGACGTAACACAGAAGGGAAAGGAAAGTCGTTTTTGATGGATGGGCGTGAAATGGTATCGCAGACGAACAGAGGGAAAAGGACAGTAAGTTGTATTGAGAGGTAGCATGGGTGGCCCCACCCATTATGGATTATTACAAATTTCATTTTATCTTTTTTTTTTTGAAAGGAAGGACAAGACTGCTGTGATGTACATATTTTTAATAGTGCCCTGTCTTCTCCTTCCCCTTTACCAATTCTCTTTTTCAAGCCATTGTGGGCAAATCTGTCTGAAAGCAGAAACTATGCAATTTTGATCGGTTTTCTCATCAATCGTATTCATTATTGTTTTCTTTATTATTGATGCTGAAGGTCCTTAAAACTATCTTTTATAGCAACAAATTTCTTAGTTTTAGTGTTTGTTACACCTCAAGCCAAGAGGCAGAATCATTTACAATGGCTTTAAACGAGACCAGAACTTCTGACACCATGGTGCTATTAACACTTTTTGTATATATATGACTTCAAATTGTAAATATATCCTAAATTTTAACTTTTTCTGACTGCAAGTAACAACAGCAATCCTGGACTTAGAAGACAGTATAATCCAACTTTTTTTGTTTGTTCTCCCTCAAAGCCTCCTTTTTAATGTGAGTAACATTTGACATTTGCACTTTATTGTATTATTTTCATGGCAACGGTTAAGGGAAACATAATAAATTTATTTGCAGTGGTTGTGTGGATTGTTATTTTAATGGATGGAGAAGTCACAAAAGCATACATATTGCCTTGATACCAGACAAAATAAATCTTCAATTAAATGATATTCAACAGTGTCTCACAACAATGTCTATGGCTTTAAAAAAAAAAAAAGAATGTTCAAGGGGAATATAAAAACCAACACTTTATTTTAAAACATGTACACACGGAAAGCAGGAAGAAAGAAACATTTCAGTTTAGTATTCACACTCTGGGGGCAGGTCAACAGTCAGCTCACTAATGGTCTGCAGGAAAGCCTTCAGTTCAGCCGAATAGTCTTCTGTAGAAAATGAGAGGAAAAGACCAGAAACAGAGCTAGGACCAAGTTTCTCTCATGAAATTAGTTCTCGCATGTAAAACGGTCATGGAACTGTGGTGTACCTGTGGGACTCTTGACTGGTGAAGGTGGCAGACAGGGCTCAATCATATCAAAGTCTTCCTCAGGCAGGGCTGAAGGCCTGGGGAGGCGTGCAAGGCCAGCCAGTGAGAGGTGACTCAGACGGACTTCCTCTGGTACATCATCTGTCTCAAATTCTAATATTGGGGTAAAGAAGAAGCCAAGATACATCAGATAGGAATAAGACCATCGTTTCATGTATGTTTCAATAATGTATGTTTCAAATATTTACCATCTGGGCTGTATGGGAAGCACTTCTCAATCTCTGGATATTCTTCTTTTGTTTGCTGAGGGGGTACTTTACATTTCTATAAGATATGAAATGATTCAGTAATTGTGCGAATTGTTTATGGTCTGGACAAACCATACAAAAATAGGTTCTCCATGACAGTGACGAACCTGGGCTTCAATTGGCTTAGACTTCTGCCCCCCTTTTTGGGAGACTGAAGAATTGGCAACGATCTTGTTAACGGTTCCCAAAGCCTTACGGTTGGACTTAAGTGGTGCACTGAGACTCGATTTTTCCGAGAGTGGAGTCTTCAAACACTTGTCTGTAAAAGTACAGCCGTGACATGGGCTTGTAAGTAAAAAAGTGAGAAAAAGAGAATGGGAAAAAAAAAACCCAAAACTGCAGGAGCCCTTACAGACGATGACGTCACCCAATAGCATTTGGACGCCACCATCAGCACATAAATAGCTTACCTGACACGGATAGGAGCTTCTGACGGGGTTTTATTGCTGGCGTGTTGAGACTGCCATTTTCTTGATCGATATAGATCATTGTAGCCATACTTTAGAAACTACAAGGAAGCCAATAGTTAGGCATCAAAGCAAAGTGGACTTTATTGTTGTCTCAGCCGCCAACAATTGTCATATTGCTATCACAAGCTGCATGAACTCAGTTACAACTGATATGTTTGGTGTCAGTGGGCAACACAATAGCAGTAAAAGGCAACATTCACAACCGTTATGATGATTCATATGAAATAAAGCCCCATTAGACGACGCAAATAATCTAAGTAGTTTACGCAACACAATTTAATTTACATGTACATTTCTGCTGCCGGGCTGAAAACTAATTAAGCTTACTACGCTAGCTAAGGTAGTTTTAACTATCTGTATAAAACTCTGGACCTACGTCATCTTGCCTCCTCCTTAGTTTACAAAGTTTCGGTAAATGTGTATGAATAAACGTTAATATAAGTACAATGTTACTGACTAAAGGTAACAGTTTCGGTAATTCCCCGTAACATACCGTATATCTGCTTTGGTATTGCGTATTCCCTGAATCAGACGTAGTTTTGATATAAATTTGAAGGTCGGCGGCTTGTTTTTAAATGGGAACCCATGTACTGATTGGTTCATGGCCGTTGCTCTCTAGTTCATAGTTATTGAATTTCACGCTTTTAAAATTTATAGTGCCCTCATGTGTGCCGGAATGGTAACACACAAATACAGTCAATTTGTTTTCTGCAGGAATGGTAACAGACCAGTGACGCTGCATGTGAAATGATGGCGGTCTCGAATATTATTAAGAGTATTTTGTCAAATAATCCATGTTTACATCAAAATGGCCGAAACGACATTTAATACTGTTCAGTTTAATGTCATTATTGTGCTGTGAAACTGATGTGAACACATGTAGGCAACAGCACTTCGGAAATAATATTGGAAAAATAACATCAAACAATCAAAAGGTTAAAATATAGCAACAGATGTTCATTATATCAGTCTGAACACAGCTGAGTCCGTTACTATCACGTTGTTCTTTGTTTCCTTGCGCAGGTCCGCGTGATCAGTAATGGGTGTTTTCTGAACGTGGTTCATCGCTGAGAAACGTCGACTTGAAATTTAGGTTGATTGTTTCTTCTGCAGAACTCCACTTACAGATTGCATTAATCACAGAACCACAACATATACAAATGCGAAACGGTTGCATATGGTAAGAAAAAGTGGTGTCCTACGTTGTTGTTTTTTTCTTTTTAGCATGTAAAGTTTAAAATATGCATTATACAATGGAATGTAACATTGGAACTGACATTTATTTTTTCAATTGGATTCGTGGAATCAAGTCACTTTTAATCAATTACTGTAGATAACAGGACTTCTCAAGCCGTACTGAGAGATGGGGAAAAGAACAGACAAAATGTCCATTTCTTCAGACCTCAGATAAAAAGGTAGTAGAGCCAGTATAGGATATTGACCATTAAAAATGCCATTGGGAACAGCACTCGTGCGTGTCGGTCGATATGATGAGGATTCTCAACGCTCAGCAGTGACACGGCTCTGCGGGATACCTCTTTCACTGAGGAGAGACCACACCCCTGTCCTCGCTTCTTTTCGGTTGATTCTTCTCCTTCACACGTCACTGATTGGTCGTTCGTCTCTTGCTGTGCGGACTCTTCACGTTGCACTTTTTTGGGTGATGTCGGGTGCACTAATTGAATGGACCCGTTTCCATTTGATTCATCAAGCTCTTTCAGAAGTTCCTGAGAAAAAGGCAAATGAGAGGTCAAAAGAAGGCATATTGCATTCTTTTGATTAGGTCTTCTATATAATTAGATTGAAAAAAAAAAAGATATCGTTTTACAATATTCCAGGCATAAGAAGCAGCGTTTAGTACACTGAACACACTGCATACTCACTCTCTGCACATCTCCGATTGATTTGTGTTGCATGGTGCAGAAATGAGCACAGGCGTACTCTAACAGAGCTCCAAAGATAAAGGTGAAGCAGATGCCAAGGTAAACATCGATGGCCTTGATGAAGCAGTTAGCATTGGGTAGGGACGTCCTTGCTCCCATCATTAGTGTGGTCATAGTTAGAACAGTTGTCACCCCTATTGTACAGGTGAATTTTCAAGCGTGAATTTTCATTCTGGTTGTCAGTGAAAATGTTTTGTAAATATAACCAGCAAATGGTAGGGTTGGTAGAGCGTGACTGGAGATTAAACTACTGATAATGTAAATAGAGGTTATAAGTGACAGGAGACAGAGAAGAGGCAGAGAGATTGAGAGAGAGAGAGAGAGAGACAGAGAAAGAGAGAAAGACACACAGAGAGAGAGAAATGAGTTCAGAGATTTAGTTAACTAGTTAAATGAATGGAGACTGACCAATGCAGGTACGAGCAGGGACTGAAGACTGACTGATCCAGAAGGACACCCACGATAAAACCACCAGTAGAGTTGAGGGTACGTAGGTCTCCAGAATGAAGAAGAGAACATTCCTACGCAAGGAGAAGTGCAGGACCAGCTTTGGGTACATGCCTACAAAAGGAGAAGAACCCAGACTGTCAGCTAGCATCCACAGACAGACACATTCCGCACACAAGCCGCCACACAATAAGTATAAAACAATTAACATTTTGTCTGGCTTTTAAGATGCAAACATATACACATAAAAACAACATATAAAGCTATATATAAAATAGATATAAAACGCACTTAGAAACTAGATAAACATACACATACACCCAACTTTATTTTTGTGTGTGTTTTTAGGTGTATGTGTGTGTGGATTAAGTGTGGCTGGTGTTGATAATGGAGGATTTTAATGTAATTTGTTTTGGTTTATGTAAATCATGAAGTGCTTGAATACCTGTTTCGTATACAGCTTTAGACACTGAAGTATGGTAACTCTCCACACTGTACTGGGCCAAGCGCAATGTGTCCAACCCCTTCACTGAGTCATTCCCACGTGTCCAGTAAAACACCACGTCCTGCAGATTATAACCCCCTGAATAACACACAGACACATGCAAATGTTCACAAACATCAAGTCCTATTAGCCAAACACACACACACACACACACACATGCAAATGTTCACAAACAACCTTGGACGGCTTCCAACGCAATCTAACATTTGCTGATAAGAGAGATGAGGAAAATGTGTAAACACTGCTTTGTTTACAGTTATAGCAAGTGGAATTCTGGGATTAGAGCTGAAAGAGAAATGGGTTCAGACAGATACTCACAGCTTTCCAGCTGCAGCAGGCACACCTGTCTGTCCATCGGGTATTTGGTTAAATCCATGTTACAGGCGATGGTGGCTGTGATGCTACAGAGACGAACAGAAGAGTTTGCTGGTTGTCTGAATTGTATGCAGTATGTATTGCGCGGCTGTGTTATTTTGGACTTGTTGCGTACCGGAGCGCGTACAGTACAGTTCCGTTACTGAAAATGCGGATGAGTCGGTTTTCCACAGTGACGTCGTGAAGGAAGGAGCGTTTGGAATCTGGGATGAACGTGTCAGGGATCCAAAGCAGAGAGACCAGACGTCCATCCAGACTCAAACTCTCATTGCCAGGAAATACTAATCGTGAATCACGCCAACGCTGTCTCAGGAAAATGGTGGCTGTGTAGTCCTGTTAAGACAAACATACATGTGTGCTTGTGTGGGCATTGATGTGTTTGTTGTTGGAAGTTTGTGTGTCTTGTGAGGACAATGTGAATTAATTGTACCATATTGATTTCGGAAATGGCATCAATGCTGGCAATATCCAGACTCATTCCAATCTCAACAGGACCCTCTGGTGGCACACAGAGAGAGATAGAGATGGAGAGAGAAAGAGAAAGAGAGAGACAGAGATGAAATGAGATGAGATAAAATGAGATGACGAAAAGACCATTTCAAATGTTGCCTTATTTTTCATTTACATAAACTGTATTTCACATACAGCCGTAATCGCAAAAATATTATTTGGCAACGTAAACACTAGTCTTCTCATATTCTTTGTATGTGTATGGGATGCTATACTCTCACCATTGAAATTAGGCCGAAGGTAGCGGTTGTAGCCCTTCATCAGTTTCTGAATGGTGGGCAGTAGCTGAGAGTCATTCCATTCTCCATAGTGATGACTCCCATGACTCCCAGGAAAAACACCACCACTACAGAGTTTCCAGAGAGAGAGAGAGAGAGAGAGAGAGTAAGGATTACCAAGGATGTTTTACAATACAAAAAGTTCAAGTAATGAGTCACTGATGCTTGACTATATGGCATTGACTTCTCACCTTTTGTTAAAAACCAGGCAAATGGTCAAAACGGTCAGGAGTTTAATCTGCATTCTGTGAGAGCACCTGTAATGAATGTCAACATACACTGAATCATATTGAAATACTTCTTCTTTTTTTTCTTTTCAAAAAGCAGCTGGAATATGATTGAAATGCACAAGCAGAGAAGAGATTAGTGTTGCTTAAGGTTAAAAACTTGTTTGGTTTTTGAGACATTTTGGTTGCTGTTACACCAGAACAGCGCTCACTCCTAAAAATATCACGATGCTAAAAACATACCTTCACTGACAACTACATTTTTCTTTGCTGTTGAAAAATCTAACACCAGGTGGCAGCACTGTTCCAAATGGCCGCACTACACCTCAGCGTACTGAACGAATTTCTCCCTCAGCGAACAACTAGCAACTCATGTCTCTCTTTTCATATAGGGCTAATAACGCATCCTATGGGCACACCAGCAGCAGACTCCACCAGGAATTCAAATAACTGATTCTGTAATTAGTGCTCCAATACCCAACGCTCTGGATCACGAAAGGCTCAGCCCATTTAGTTCTCTCCCCAACTCATCAGCTCCTCCTATGTATGTGATTCCTCAAAATGTCAAAGAACTTCCATTTCTAAATGCGTTCATTTAGATATCTCCCAGAGGTTCAGTGAAGGGTATCTCTGCACTATTCTTTTTCTCTGTGGAACTAATCAAACAATGATTTTTCTCTCACTGCGCCCCCCCCCCCCCCCCCCCCCCCCCCCCCCCCCTAACCTTTCCCTGACTCTCTTTCTAGACTGCCTGTAATTTATGGTAGTAATCTTACCTTGTCAATGACTATCTAATGACTCCTACTCAATAACTCTCTCTAATCGAATTGCCTTATGTTCTGCCATACCGCAGCGTACATTAGAGTCAAACGTCTTATTTTTCCAGTCAAATCAGTCTCCTACAACGACTGAGGAAACGATACATACACCACACTGTGTCTGTGCAATAAGACAACAGAGGCTGGCCAAAGACAATGAGCACAAAGGAGAAATAAACAGAAAGCCAGGGCAACAAACACAAACCTCTTATTATCAGAGATTGTAACAAAGACAAAAAAAAAAAAAACCCACTGTTCGATCTTTGTTAAAAATAAAGGCAAATCATTTCTTTTCTTCCACAGAATATGCCCAAAAATACGATCATATTCTTAACAAGATTATTATGCATTCATGTTGTCCATAAACACCTCCAGTGAGCCAAAACTTCCTTATGCATTTCTTATCGTTTTCCGTTTCTTTTTTTCATCCCCCCCCCCCCCCCCCCCCCCCCCATTACTTCTCATCCTTCTGTCATCCTGTGTCACCCTCCAGTCTTTGTCACTGAGTGTTATCGTCACATGCAAGCCGGTTACCTGTAGAGCTGAACGGTATATGTTTGATTCTGTTTTGTCCTTTCTTCACGGCTTTTCCACTGTCTCTTTCTTGGTGCGGCGTTTACACAGATTGTCAGCTTTATCCGCTCTATTCAAAATCTTCTCGTTGAGCTTTCTTTCTTTCTTTCTTTCTTTTTTTTTTTTTTTTACTCTCTCTCTTGGCTCATCTGTTGCTTGTTGATCCTGGAAAGTGCCTTAAGCTGATGTTTTTTGTTGTTGTTGTTGTTGTTGTTCTTTCCCTGTTTTTTTTTTTTAGAACATTAACTCTTTTTCTTTGTCTGGATGCTCCTTCACGTGCATCCTCTTCCTCTCTCCTCTTTTTCTTTCTCCTTCTACTTGCCGAAGAATCCTCTCTACCTTTTTTGCTTTCTGCTCTCTCTCTCTCTCTCTCTCTCTCTCTCTCTCTCTCTCTCTCTCACACACACTCACACACTCTCTCTCTCTTCTTTTGCTGCTGTGTCAGAGGTATGTGATTGCTTCTGCAATCTCTATACCCTTATGGATTAATCTCCTCTCCTCACAGGTCCCAATAAATCATTGTCAGTACCAATTTAATTGTGCTGGATGTGACTTGTGTGTCTGCGGCATCCCCTGTGCCTCTTTTCTTCTCATGTGTTTTCTCTCTCTCTCTCTCCCTCTCTCACTCATCCTCTGCATAGACGACCCCCCCACCTCTCTCTCTCTCTCTCTCTCTCTCTCTCCTGAAAGCCCCCTCCCACCCTTCCATGCTGTTCTCGATTCTCCTTGTTCCAATTTAAAATGACACTGCAACCCCTCCCATATTGTGTGGATCCCCCCTCACTCTGTCATTCAACCTGACTGTGCGTATTCCTTCCCTCTGTCTTACCTCTCATGGTTTTCATTTCTGTCACACCCAAACTTTTGAAGTTTTTTTTCTTTTGTCATGCCTTTCTATCAGTTTCTCTCTTTTTTCTCCTTTCTCTTACTCTTTCTTTCTCCCACAAAGACAGACACGTCGCTCTCGGCTCCCTTTCGATCTTTTTCCCCGAGCCTTCACACATCCCTCCTCCTCTGACCTTCCACGCGGGAATTTGCTAATCAGTAAGAAACAGGACGCCCTGGGTTATCAGAACGTTCGCTGGTCAAAACTTGAATCTACAGAGGAGTGAAACTCTTACAGTGAGACCGCTATGACAGAGCTTGGGGAATAGCAGACCATTAATAAGACATTAACCTGCCGTTCTCAGCTGGTAAACTGTGTCTGGAGCTGATTTTACATTTGTTCTCTAATAACCGTTAGGGCATTGGCGTCCGTCCAGTTCCATTAACACTGTTAAAAAAGCAGTCTTTTATCACAAAGCAGCTTGAGACAGCAGAAGGGGCCTGTGTACATGATTAATCCCCCTGAATCACATAATTACCTCAAGCTTAACACAGCCTCTCCCGCTAGATTAACACTCTAAGACTATAGACAGAGGAAATCTACTGAGAGTATATTACTTGTCAGTTCAGTGATGGACAGATTGTTCTTCTTCTAGCCACCCATAGACCCTGATACTGCCTGCATGGGAGATGATTTTCTACACCAATTCATGTCTGACTGACGGTTTTACAATCAGTGGTGAACAGTCAATGCGAATATTTCTCAATGTTAAAAACCCTTTTTTTCTTTTGTAGTTGGGAAGATAGTTATGGCTAGCAGTGATGACAAACACCAAAAGCAGCACAGCTCTCATACTTTGTTACTGAAATGCAGTACCAGGTATACTATTTCAAAATCACTCATTTTCAAGGTAACTAAGTTTGTGAAGAAAATTGTACCTAGAGATAACTGCCAAAACAAAGGAGACCATCTGACATAAATTGCTTTAATAGGGCATGGAGCCATCACAAGCCTTTAAAACAGCCTTAAATGCAACTGAGTGATTCTACAAGTGTATGGAACTTTCAGTGGAATTATGCATCGCCAGTGTTCCATGGTAAAATCCATCATTTCGTGTATTGGTGTTAGTGGTGGAAAATACTGTCTCAGACACTGGTTCAGAATCTTTCATACATGTTCCATTCAGATTGAGGTCTCCTAACTGAGACAGCTATGACATATGGTTTACGCCATTTTCAGCATCAGTAAACCGTTCAATGACTGCTCATTCATTTAGGAGGAGAGCATTGTCAACTTTTCAAGAGATTGCAGCCAATCAGGACACCTGTGTTTCGGTCTTTACCTTGACCTCTAATGGGCTGAGTAGTCTTAAATCCTGCTACACCGCAACGGGGCTGTCAAAACCCTTCACTGTGGAAAACAAGCATTCGTGTGTGTCAGATTATTTGACGTATGACACAAAAGCACCCACCTCCTGGTTGAGAGCTGGGTTTAAGATACTTCATCTACTGTTTCGATGTTTGACTGCTTCAATACTCCCTGTGTTCTTTGCACCATTTTTAGGTGTAACAAGGGGTTTATGCGCTGTAACCCAACCACACCATTCCCTCTCTGAGAGGTTCTCCACAAACTGTTTGTGATGACACTGCTCTCTCATGCTCTGGATTGTTAAATGCAGTCAACTGATTCACAGTTGCTCAGTTGTTTTACCCTGTATGTCAAACAAATGACTGAACAGAACAATTGTGGACTATGTGCTTTTGACCATAGCTGATGCTAATGCATAGTATCTTTGTCTGAACCCCCTCACTCCCATGCCCATGTTACCTTAGCAACAGCTCCTCATCAAACATCAGTGTGTCAGGCACTCTTTGTCACTAAAGCCCCCGTCAACAATCGCTCCTGTCTTAAAGTCACTAAAATTTCTTCCTCTGGCCATGATAGCTAAAATAATGAGCGACTGAACCTGCCTTAACCATAATTGGACTTTAAAAGCTTGATGATGTCAGAAGGAAATGCTGTAAATATCTCCTGTGTCTTTTATTTACCCCAGTGTTTCCTTAATTTTAACAATTACTTGTTGCTACAAGAATGCGGCAAGTGTTAGCTTCTTTCACCCCTGTCATTAGGCTAACATGTGGCACTTATGTGCTGCGGATGACAAATTACTGTGTGTGTGTGTGTGTGTGTGTGTGTGTGTGTGTGCGTGCGCGTTGCATGTATTAGTGCCTGTGCCTCAGGCTGATGGGAGTCATTCAGAATTCATCATGCTTCAGTGTAAGCTGGTGGCAGGCGCCCTCGGAAATAGACAGTCATATTCCGTCGTGGTCATCATGACATTATTCTCAATCATGGGCTCTACTTAATGACTCTCTCTCTCTCTCTCTCTCTCTCTCCCACTCTTGCTCTCTCTCATTCTGCATGCAGTCCATCAGATTGGAAAGCACAGGACATTATCGACCACTGACCAACCATCACCACACACTTACTCATTCCTCCTCCAGTTGACTGATCCAAGCATTATTTCATCCATGCCCTATGTGTTTGCCCATTCTGTCTAGTCTGGTTTGTGTGATGTTCCTTGAAGGGTTTCTTCTTTGTTTTTCACCTGCTTAGCTACCAGCTGAGTAATTATGGCATGTATTAGAATGAATTATAGCATGGTGCCATAGGTGTCTTGGTGTTAAAAAAAAAAAAAAAAAAAATTGGGATATTCCCATCTATGCTTCATCTTCTGATCTGATGTCATGTGACCCCCTAAAGCATAGTGAAATGTCACCGTTCACGATTCAGACTCACTGAGATGTTGATGATGATCTGACTTCATCTTGCCTCTTTCTTATTCCTCTGTGACTGCGTAACTCAGTCCTACACAGTATTCACGTAGAACGTGGAAGTGTAAGGAGACCAGCTCTTTACTGTATTTGCGAGCTCTCTCTGTCTCACACTCTTTCTTTTCTTCCACTCGATCTCCCTCAATCAATATGAATTCAACACTCACCTTCTTTCTTGCCTTAGCTCCTGCTCCTGCAGTTGTAAAAGTATTCCAGCGCAGATCTGTTGTATGTTTTGTCTCATTGCCTGTCTAAGTACCTTCTCCTTTTCCGGTGGGGCATACCCGAGCGTTTGGCTTTTGCAGTGAAAATGATTACTTGTCTCCATGCCAACCATAGGGATGACATAAACTCTAAGTACATGGTATGAGAGAACACTGATTTAATTGCAGGCTCAGTGCATTTGAGTGGGATATACCAAAATTGGAGTTTGTAGATGATTCGGTGTTCTTAAATCAGCTGGGACAGGATAACGTTGAGGTCTTCGTGATTATATCTCTGGAAAATTATTTTCTGAATTTTAGGCTTTTGAAGTACATATAACGATTTGGTTTGTCTTTTCATGTTCGAATTCGTGCCAAACAAACATCTTTGAGAAAGCTCTCTGGAAAAAATCTTTGTTATGAATGGATAAAAATGTGATGTACTAAATCTAGGACTTAGTAATCCGCTTACTCCACCTCATCCCTCAGCCTTGATGGTTGGCAGGCAAGGTCCTCCAATGCTGAAGAGGTCATCTAAGCTATGTTCACACTTTTAAATGTGACCTAATTCTGATTATTCTCCACATAAGTGACACAAATCGGATGTTTGTAGGGCAGTGTGAACAGCAAAAAAACACATGCTCTGAGCTGCAGGTAATTCCATTTCCAATTTTTTTTCTTTTTTTTTTTTCCTGACTGTTCTTTTTTTTTTTTTTTTTTGTAGCATGACCCAAATTCGATATAAGTGAAAAGTGACCTGAAATGACCTGCACACGCAAATGAGCACATGAACAATGCTAGACTGTCACATGTCATCTGTCTAGACCAGTTACTAACACACTGTGATCTACACATATTTCTGTTCAATGCTTGACCTCGTTTTACAATTAATAAAACTTGCAGACCGACTTTGGTTTGCAAGTGTTTTCATTCATTCATTCATTCATTCATTCATTCATTCATTCATTCATTTTCTAAGCCGCTTATCCTAATTAGGGTCGCGGGGGTGCTGGAGCCTATCCCAGCGGCCACTGGGTGAGAGGCGGGGAAACACCCTGGACAGGTCGCCAGTCCATCGCAGGGCAGACACGCAGACAAACACATTCACGCACAGAAGCAATTGAGTATCTCCAACTGACCTGACTTACATGTCTTTGGACTGTGGGAGGAAACCGGAGCTGCCGGAGGAAATCCACACAGCCACGGGGAGAACGTGCAAACTCCACTGTTGCTATGAGACGACAGCACTGCCCACTGCGCCACCGTGCCGCCCTGTTTTCATTCACCTCAGTGATTTTGTATAATAATTAGGCAAATAATTAGGAGAACCACACACAAAAAGAAAACAAAGGCATGTGCTTGTAAATATTATCGGCCTTTTTTTGTAGAATGGTCCAATAAAGGTTGACATATTTGGTGTTTTCCTATTCACTTTTAATTGAATCAATTGCTCTGGATAATAGAGCTGACCAGCTAAAGAACAATATCTTGCATGCAAACAATAACCAATATATGTTGCTACTGCTTAGCAATTTATGCTCATTGGGTCAAATCCCCGTGGCTTAGCGCTCCCTCATAGACCTCATTGTGTGTCAGACTTCCACTGAAACTTGAATGCAGAGTAGAGTGAGGAAGGGCAAAGCAATATTTTGCTCTGATGTGTGCTCAGTAAGCGCTTTCATATATAGTTACATC
Source organism: Chanos chanos (assembly GCF_902362185.1). Lineage (NCBI taxonomy): Eukaryota > Metazoa > Chordata > Actinopteri > Gonorynchiformes > Chanidae > Chanos > Chanos chanos. The sequence continues at coordinate 52,609,968 of NC_044496.1, read as the reverse complement.
TACAGCATCAGAAGTTAATGTTTACTGTTAATAGGTTGTATATTTACCCTCACAGAATGTGACTTCAGGATTTAAAAGCGCGGTCTGGGCCTATAACCTGAAAAGGTTGCCCACCCCTAGTCTAGATGGTCACATGACCTATTCTGGCCAATCAGTGAAGCCACTGACGTGACCGTTCCATTCCGTTTTCTTTTGTTTCCCACAGTCCTCATGGAAATAATCTGATTATGGCAATAGATTTTAGCTCATCGGTCAAATTTCCCTCAGAACAGGAGAAAATCAAAACTACAGAGTAACCTGTTATTTTAAGTTTGATACTTCTGTCATTCCCCTCAACTTCAACCTCTCTCTCTCTATCTCTCTCCCTATCTCTCTCCGTCCCTCCCTCTCTCTCTCTCTCTCTATATATATCTCTCTCTCTCTCCCACTGAATACATGTTCATTTAAGTTAAGAAAATACATGTCCAAAGTGAAGACCTCTATTAGTGAATGCTGTAATTAACAAGTGAACAGATGTTAAAAGATGTTGCTAACCAGTTTTATTAGCAAGAAGTAGACTCATTTTCTGATTGCCAAGCCACTGTGGAGACTACAATGCCCTGAGGATGTCAATTCACTGAGGGAGAGAAATGGATGAATAAAACATAAGGAAGGGAGGATAAGGGAGAGAGAGAAGGAGGAAAAAGGAGAGAGAAGACGTGGAGATCTCTGGGGGATAGGAAAGGTGTGAGAAGGAGGGAGTAATTTATTCAGTGGCTGCTTTAGGACTAGTCGAGAACTGCATGGTCTTGGGCACACTATTGACATATTCATTAGCTGTGTAAAGGTGCAGGTTCCCAGTAATAGCGAGTAACTGCTTTCTAAGCACCATTCTCACTGCTCACGGTCACACTGGCCCATCATTAGCATCTTTAACGTCTTCACATCTGTAGTACCGTTCACATTTTTAGACAGATCATTTTCACATAAACCAACATAATTGCCTGCTTATTTGTATTTATTACAAATAAATTTAAATCATTAAAAATTTGCATCATGCATCATTCTCTCTCTCTCTCTCTCTGAAATTATAATTCAAATTCAAAAAAGGCTTCATTCTGTGACTTGTTTCAAAAACGTGAACTAAAATGAAATAAAAATATGCAGACAATTAAACGTACCATGCCAGTATACACCGAGTTACTCAAGTGATGAACAGTGTAGGATAGAAAAGGTGCTAGAAACAGGGTTTGTTTTGTGGAATTCACTGGAAAAAAAAGAACTGCTGGTTCCATTGTTTGTTCTTCTGTAATAATTTTCATCTATTCTGAGTCAAGGAATGTATGACAGTCATCGATTTGTTTTACAGATCCCTCTCTGATAAACAAACACGCACACACACACACGCACACGCGTGCACAAACAAACACGTCTCTCTCCCTCTCTTTCTCTCATTATCACTTTTCTCAGTTTGCCCTTTATAAGTGCATTTGTGTTCTCCATCTATAATTTATCTGAAACCCTATGGGTGCTAACCTCAGCACTAGGTCACTGTGGTAACAGTGTGTAACCTAGCAACCAGAAGTCAAGGTTAAAAGAACATAAATGTTCCTGTTTGTGGATTCTTCAATCCATTATCTTTCCCCCACTGGAATGTTCCTAGCTCCTTTGCTTTTGCTCCTATTTGACACAAATGCCCTCCCAAGTGCTACAACATCAGCTGCATGGTAGAATCTTGTGTGTATGAAATTTAATATTTAGACATATCATTCACAATTACAGTAAAGTTGCGTTTGATGTTAATTAAGTCTTAATTCCATTTTGGTGCGGCCGCTGGATTAATTTTGCTTGTTTGGGGTTTTTTTTTGTTTTTTTTTTATAAATGTTAGAACTCATATGTAAATTGGCTTGGACTCTAATCTCTTTGCCTGGCCCTAATTGAATGTCCCATTTAATAAGCTTTAGTTCTCTCTCAGTTCACTGCTGTCTCAAGCATATTTTTCCCTCTGGTTTTTAAATCACTCACAGAGTCTGCTCAGTTTGTTATCTATGTCAGATGGTTGTGCAATAGCCTACATTACATCTACTAATCAGTAATCACAAATGTTGTCATTAAATACATAACCTAATTCTTGTACAATGGAACCTGGAGTCTCTTAAACTGGATCCAAATGATCTTCCCCTGTCACTGGAGAGGCCAAAAACAAGAATGCAAAATACTCGATACATCACATTCATCTTTAGTGTCTCAAGTTGTCTGTGCTCAAAACTGAATAAAACATTTATATTCAAAATATCTGCTCCCATCTAGGTGAATACCATGTGTGTTAGTGAGCCTGCACAGCATAAATGGAAGGATATGTCTTGCCCTGAGGGACTGATGTGACTACCATGCCTCAGTGAAGTTCCTATGGTCTCTGAACCAGCTGACGGGTCCATCTACGTGCTTCAGCGTCTGTGTGGGAGAGAGAGAGGGAACAGGGACAGAGTGAGAGTAGCATTGCCAAGATTTAAAGGTCAACAGTAACAGGTTCAGAGACGCATCATAATTTAAAGGTGCATGAATTTCATTCCTGTAATTTTCCCTGAGAATATGCACATTGGGGTATGCTGTGATGGCTGCATTCAATTATCGTTCAGTTTCTCATTTTCTAAAGGCACGTAATTGCAATGATGTTATGTTTTTTTTTGTTGTTCTCTTTCAGTGGTTATCTTTCTGTCACATACTAGTGGCACATATTAAGCATAAAAACATGCACTCTCTATCTTGCGCACACACACACACACACACACATACACTCACACACACACAGAGGAAGAGAAAGAGAGAGAGAGATTCACAGAGAGATTTACCCAACAGTGTGACTTATTAAAATGGAAAGCTCTACACAAACATGTTATTTGTGTATGGTTTTAAAGGATCTGAACATGTTGTTCAGATACTGGGCAGATTCCTCAGCCCGTTCCCTTGAGATATTGTTCCACAACTCAAACTTGATGACTTAATAGGTTAATTTAATTTAATGTATGTGTACCGCAGGAGCGCAATTTTTTTTTTATTTGCTGTAGAGGTTTCGGCTCCACGTATACTGGTCACAGTCCAGTGAATCTCATCAATAGTAATCCTCGTTCTCCCCTCTCAGCGTGTTTACACTGAAACAGACCTGCACACTCAGTGTATTTAAACTAAACGCAGACTCAATTTGATTTTTTTAAACAGAACGAGACATGAAGCCCTGGTACGACCAGCTTGAACCAAACTTGTACCTTAATAGATTTGGTTGCAAGGCACAACGTGGTTGGGAGGGTCCCTTGTGGCAATAGCGTATAAGTCAATCAGTCATAGTTAGCTCTAGTCAGCGGGACAAGTATGCGTCTCCCGAGGAAAGAGAGGAAAAGCAATTCGATATGTTCATCCTCAAACCTTTTGCCTAGGTTTTCGGTTCTGTCCAGCTGACGTACTATTTACGCGTTCTGCTTTACATTCAGAGCATTTGAATATTCGTTTTGAAAAAGCTCATTGTTGTGGCTATGACATTAGAAGTAATATGGTACTGGTAAAAAAAAAAAAAAAAGATTAAGGCCTTTTTGAGAGTTCCTGTGAAGAGCTGAGAGTAACCGTTATCTCTTGGGTTACGGCGCACTTCATCGTTACATTAATATGCAATTCACTCTTTTACCACAGGGAGGGGCAGATGACAGATTAACATTTACTCTGAAATGTTTACTCGCAGCTATTCATCTTAACATAGCTTCAGAGCTTTGGAGCTCTCATATGAATCCAGAATGATATAATCTTTGCATTTTTTACCTCAGACCCCGGTAACGTACTGCATGAGGTTGATGGTGTGTACATATTTGATTAAGAAACACTGCGGCTGTTAGCTGTTGAAACTAATAATGAACCATGTTGTAAGAGACCAGCAGCCAGTACACTCTGCTCTCACTAAGTACCTCTTTACAGACATAGAGTCTTGTTTATGCCATGTTGACATGTCAAATATTTTAGGGTGAAATAACACAGAACTGTCCAATGCAGTGCACACTTTAAACAATGTTTGTTTTCTCTGAACACTATTTTCCCTAAATATTCTATAAAAGCCTAGGAAGATGGTACTTCATTCACACTGGGGTGCCGCTCCAGGAATGAGGATCTGTTTGCAACAAGAAAGAAAAAAAAAAAACACTTTTCTGGAAAGGATTACTTTACTTTTGAATTTGATTTTGGGGATCAAGAGTGCATCAAGGCAAATGATTCAACATGGAATGAGAGGAAAGGTTTTTTTTGCTCTACTTTGTTGATTCTCATCAGCTTTGACAATGAAATTTTTATTTCTCTCTCTCTCTCTCTCTCTCTCTCTCTCCCTCTCCTGGCTTCTCTCCATTTTTTGTGTTTCATTTCTTTCTCCATGGATCTTTAACCTTGAAGGGAATGTCAGGGGAAGAGACTTTCATGATGCAAGACTTCTGGCGGCGTTACTTGCCTTCGTCATTTTTTTTGTCATTCAAAACTATGTTGGTTTTAACAAAAGGGACATTTCTGGACTTGTTTTAGTACACACTGGATGGCGCAGATGAAAGCCTATCGGTTCGATTTTTGTATTCTTCTTGTTGCCCAACCCCTACTGAAAATCTGTTTGTATTTCATTCTATCAAACCGGCTGAATTTTAAGCATTTGGTATTATCTTTTAAAATTCTCTCTTCCTGTTTTGCCTGTTTTCCTATCTTATCTATAACCAAGTTATTTAATTTTGTAATTACATAATGTTTTATTTATATCTCTTTCAACTAATTCTTACAATCAGGAATCTATTTGGGTATTAATTGATAATTAAGAAGCCAAAAAGAGCACGTTTTTCAATGCGAGGTGAGTTTTCTAACTAGTGTGATGGCAACAATACAGTACAATACACCGAACTTCCAATTTAGCACGTGTCAGAAGTGTGTTCAATTATTTACACACAACAGAGGACTGTGTCTGGAAGGTTCTTTTCTCTGCAAATACTAAGAATCAGAGCATCACTTGACTTCACCCTGTGCTCTCAGTCTGCGTTTACTAAACACCGTTAATAGGGCTATACTGTTTTAGTAAACAGTATAGCGCATGGTTACTGTTTGGTGTCGCTAATGACAGGAGGGTGACGTGCCCTATCATGGAGTTGCTGCCTTCAAGTATCTTTCTCTGAACTAAAAAACATCATTTTTAGAAAACAAAAAAAACTGAAGGACAGTTCCTTACAGGATAAGCAGTGTGTTTCACAAACAGTCAGTATAACTGAATCTGAACCCTTCCAGTGTTGGCTTCGTCAGATCAATCTTAGTCCGCAGTCATCCGTTCCACCTGCCCATCTCTGATCTTGATGGGTTCTGCGTTGTCCGTTTGAAGTTTACTGTGTCAACACAGCCTGTTTTTGCTGCCAACCTCAGAACATCCCCAACTAATCTCATCCACGTAATTCTGTTCCAAAACACAAGCAGCACGTGTTCATGCATACGAACATGACCCCGTAACTGCGTTCGCCGTCAGATGGGTCCATTAAGAACAACCACGTCATGAGTGGATCTCCAATGAGATTAAATGGGATCTTATTGAACAGATTTTTTTTAAATGACCTTGAGGACCATGGTAACCAAGATTTCATAAACAAGCAGACTTTTCCAACAGACTTTGATGATATAGGACAGTGCTAACTGAGGGTGTTTTCACTTAGAAAGCAATTATGACAAGTGCAAACATGTTTCATGGTTGTTGAAGAGGTCAGATATCTGCATGGTGAAGCTTTACTGGCTCAGTAAGAAGGAACAGAAGACAATGACAGCGACCAAACGCTAAAAAAAAATGTGCCCAACGACCTTGGGTCAAATGACCTAGTTTTTTAGATGAATTGGCTGTCAAGAGGCAGGAGGGACTTTAATCAAACCCTGAAGATATGCTTGCGCTCTGTTCTTCAGTAAACAGAGAATTCCAGCTTTTAGCTGCTGCGAGAGATCGATAAAAGGAACGCACATTTTCCAAAAAAAAAAAAGAGCAAATTGTTTGGTTTTATTTATTTATTTATTTTCTGTCAGTCTCATCAGTTCATTATTAAGAGCTGACACATGTCTAATTACACTCTCTCAGCGGTCTTAGAACCATTTGATTAATTTTCGTGAAAAATAAATAAATAGCCTGCAGTTTCGCATTTACATAATCGTCTGCTGTATGCATGCCTTCAGTGAGAGCACCTGCATCCAATGAAACTGAAGCACCTCTCTGTGAAGCCACTCGGCGATACAGGGGAAAGTACTGGGGGAAGGTGATGATCCACTCATACCTCCTCCTTTACAGCGTCTTGCGCATTCCGTTTGAAGGACAGGTGTGCGGGTGCATGGCACACGACAGAGCAGGTGCAGACGAAGATTTATAGATTTTAATCACATTACGCTGTTAAGCAATATTTCTCTGCCCCGAGGCAGAGGGAATGCATGTGCTCAGGCTTGATTAATGAACGCTGGGCCCGGATTTCATTCTTGTCCGGTGAATATATTCTTCAGTAAAGTATTGTGTATTTTAATACACTGCAAAGCAATTTTACACACACATCACTGGGGTTAGTGCCGTGACCACGACTCCTTCTTTTCAGTGGTAAAAAAAAGAAAACATACCAAAAAAATATCAAGAAGGGTTCTGAGGTTTTGTTTCATTTTTATGTTAAAATGTATGGTAAAATAAAGTTAAATTAAACCATTTTCTATTGTTCCGCGTCCACTACAACCATGAGAAAAATCATTCATGATAGTTATTGTCACAATCATTTATGAAATGTCTTTTTGTATTGTGATTTTTTGTTTGTTTACACCCCGTACATCTGCAAAATGCTACTCTTCAGTATCTATGTACTTGGTATTCCAGATGAATATTTGCATAATTTTATACCGTCATGTTCTGATGCAAAATTCACTGGCAATGTTTTAACCATGAGCTGTCTTCTTCAAGGTTTAAGGTGGCAACATGCAAAGGATTTTTGACACCATAATCATAAAATTCACAAAAAAAAATTAAAGGTGTTATCACTTGATCTCCAAAGCTGTCACATAGATAAATTCATACCCTTTCCAAAAAGATTCTATAATAATAATAATAAAAAAAAAAATGAATGAGAGTAGCAAAATGTGGTGTCACACTTCACTGGTTTGTCAGTTTGTAAAAGTTAGACATGCTATCTCTTCTTGTGGTTATGCTGGTATCGGTTAATCTGTTGGAGAGCAGGTGCTAGAGAAGATTTTGTCGGGCAATGGGATGGTCTTTTCACTCCGAGTCTTAAAAGTCTGACCCTTTTTTCAGTTTGTAGCTTGATGTGAGTCCTCATTCTTACAGTTACTTATCCTCTAGAAGAATTTGCTTTCCTTTAATATGCCTTTTTAATGTTAGAAATAAAACATCCTGTAAGACAAATAACATTTCTTGCAAGACAACATATATCATGACTTGTATTTATAAATTTCAAGAATACATACATATATATATATATACATACACACACACACACACACACACACACACACACATATATATATATATATATATATATATATATATATATATATATATATATATATATACAGAGACACATATATGCACTAACACGCAGTAATAGTGAGATTAATGATGAAGGATGCTGATGAGCTCAGAGTTATACTAATACAAATGAAATGGATTTCTATTACTGTACGCAGGTGGAACGGATTTCTACATGTTATAACCGCAAAGCTGGACATAGACACATTCAGTAACTTCGTCAGAATGCATTAGAGGGAAACTCATTTGATAACAGGTTTTCTATTCCTTCAGTACTGCTTAACAAGGATTAAATTCCCATATATCATAGCTAGGGGAAAACTGTCACAACCTTCCTGGAAAAAGCACATATCACAGTGATATGATTAACGGTTAGAAATTTGCATTCTTATAAACCTGGGAGAAAGTAGTAAAGTGAACAGTTTTCAAACTAAGGCCAATTTCCTTAAAGTACTGCCTAGAGTCTCTGCCTACTTTGTTCCAGTTTGTTAGCACTCCCTGTTTCTCTTGGCATTCAGCGTGATGAGAATAAACAAAGAAAACTCTGTCCTTATGTTTTAGCCTCACCTGTTCTTACCAGGGCTTCATTTCATGTAAACTGTTGCCAACTCAAGTCAAGCTATGTGCCAGAGATACTATTTGGGGGTGGTGCGTCATGTTCAGACAAAATATTTGAACATTATTCCTAAACGGACGTTTTGCTTTTGCATCCCTTAGTGTCTCTGGTATTCTTCCCCTACAGTTATCGCTATATCAACAAAGCCGTGACTTTCTCTTTCTCTCTCTCTCTCTCTCCCTGTCTCTTTCTCTCTCTCTCTCCCTCTCTGTATCTCTTTCTTTTTCCACCCCTTTTCTCCCCAACTGTATTTTATCTCTCTGTTAGTCATGGGTCAGAAACCGCAAGTCAGTCTCAGCCTCACAAATCATCCAAGCTCAAATAAGCTTCAAACAAGTAGCAAAGATGTCATAAATAATATTTTATGATAGGAACAACTTTGCATGTGGATATACTACATGATACAGTTTTGTAATATTTGGAGTGAGTTTTGACAACTGGTGATTGCATTTGAAGGTTTTAGTTAAGAAAGCCTGTTTGCCTGAGGGGCAGGCAAACCACAGTATTTTAAAGAGAAAGAGAGAGAGAGAGAGAGAGAGAGAGAGAGAGAGAGAGAGATGAAGAAGTATAATAGTCCAAAATGAGGTAATGAGTCATTATAAAAGTCACTGTAAACAGCAAACAAAACAACAAAAAAATCTCCACAATGGATTATTCAGATTTGATCAACGTAAAACCCAATATCGTAACTTAGTGTATTTCCATGTCTCCAATATTTTAGAAACTGTTATGCAAAGCAGTTGCCCGATGACATGAACTGAGGCATTCTGTGAAAGACATAGAGCTGTCAGGTAAACACTGACACTGCAGTGTCGGTTTCTGCTCTGTCAGGAGACCTGATTAAGTGATTCACATTGACTGTTGGTCATGTCAATGACTGGGAAGAGGGAAAAAAAAAAAAGCTTTCTGTCATGAAAGGGTGTGATAACAAATGGACACCACTGGGTTTTGCACAGTAATGAAAACATCATCCGCTTTCCCAGCATGTCTTCATTTGCATTTTTTATATTACCCCTGGCTCTGAACTGTACAGGCAGCCTTTTGGGCCTCTGGAAAGAAATTCAGTTTGTCCGTCCATTGTCATTTTTTTCTTTTTCCTTTTCAGTTGAGAGTACAAGACAGTCATGCTGCCTTTGTTTGGGGGTAAATAATGTCCTTAAGGTTATATAAGGAGGCTAAGGCTACCTAGTGTTGTGTGATACAATATGATTTCCACTGGAATCTTGATCTTATCCTGAAACTGAAAATAATTGATTCCTAAGACCGCCTTGTAATAAAACAGTTCTATCGGGCCAGTGTTTGTAATGAGCATTTACAGATGTATAATTCACGCATCTTGACAGTATTTGTATAAAATAAAATTAACAACATTGTCACTAACTGGCCTCTAATTTGGGAGTCATTTCCAATGTCACTGGACATGTCAGAAAATATTTGAATAGCTTACATATTTTAGGAAAGGTCCCCACGGTGTACCTGACACCACCGTAGTTGTGTCAGCAGTGAAGAAGATGGAGAAGGTGAGGGTGAGAGGAGACAGGTGAACTTTGTTGACTCTCACAGATCCTGTGGGAATCAGTTAGCCATCAATCATTGTGTGGGGCAATATCATATTTCATTTGTGGTAAACAGAAGTGTCCACTAACTCTCTTCTGTTGTAACTAGTTGTGTCTTACATCTTTATCATCGATTGTAAGATAATGAGAATATTTAAAATATTCCTAGAAATCTAGTGTTCACAAAAGAATTAAAAAAAGCCAAAGGTACAAACATGAAAAAAAAGAGCAGGAAAACTCATACTAAAGTTGAAAGGGGTCTAGAGAAATTTACTGTTTCGCTGTCACATTTACTTGTGATAGCTTCAGTCAGTAAAATACTTAATGTTATCATAGCTCATTAAAGACCTGAGAAAAAGGCAGAGTTGTTCCATTTTTTGCTTTATTTTACAAAATAAAGTACTCCATCCACATTTAAAGCCATTAATGACATTAGACGACCCAGACTGTGATCAGCTGCAGGCTTATGCTATCTAGTAGTTAATTCCCAAAAAAGTAAAAATACATACCAATGCATTACACAAAACACACACACATTAAAACTAAACAAACAATACATAAAACACATTTTTTTTTTAAATAAACAGTATAACATTGAAATTCAAATATGTTGTTTTTAACGTTTCACAACTCAAACAATGTATTTTATTCATGCTCAAATTCTGCTGACAGAAGACATGCTTCAACCATGTTTGAGTCCAGTAATGGTTTCAGGCTCCTTTTCTATGATACTATCAGCTGAAACAGGAGAGAGTAATTGCATGATGTCAGCAGCTGGTCTTAGATCAGATCTGCTGGCGAAAGGGATCTTTAGGAGTGTCCGTTAGGCACTTCACGTGCTGACTCAAGTGTTCCTGTGGGAATCTGCTCCAGTCCCACAGCCATGGGGGCATATGGGCAAGGGAGTGTGTGTGAGTCTGTTTGTCTCTAAGTGAAACTGTTTATATGCATGTTTGACTTTGTTTTCTCTCTCTCTCTGGATTTTCTCTCTAGGATAGAGCATTCCAGTGTCCGTACCTACTGCTGACTGCTAACTGTTCTGTTCTGTTTAGACGTCTGTGCCCTCCCGTGGGTAAAGAATACCACTCGAGCTCAATCCAGGGTAAAAGTGCCCACTGAACTGGCTAATGGCAGGGCTATTATACCCTAGGGAAGAATGGGAAGCTGAAGGGGAGATGGGAGGTGGTGGTGGCAATGGAGATGCCCACTCTGGTACTGTAGAGCCAGGTGAGTAGGTGCTGAAGCCCGCTGACTGCGAAGGTCTCTGTGACCCATCGACCGGCAAGCTCAGAGGAAGTGGGCGGTTCAGTGGGTCACCTCCAATATCCACTGAAGTGCCGGTCACTGAAGACATCTCTGACAGAAAACTGCTCAGACAAGGGGTGGGGCCTGTGGATGCAGGGGAGGGGCCTCTTTCTGGGATGGCTGAAATGTCAATCGCTGGGTTTTTTGGGCTGGCCCTTCCACTCCCTTCACCTGATTCTGAGCCAAGTGTTCCTCCTGAACTGCCATCTCCAGGTACACTGTCTGACTTTCTCTTCCTCTTGCGACGGAAATTTCCATTGTCAAACATTTTCTCACAGTTTGGGTCAAGGGTCCAGTAATTGCCCTTGCCTGAGAAGAGAGAGAAAGACAGACATTGTAACAGTCAAGAGAGTGGAAAAAAATTGGATTATGACTCAAAACAGATTTACTTGCACAACTGAGTGGTGTCCTTACCAAAAATCTTCAAAAACTACCTGCAATTACTGGACACTTGACCCAAGGTTCAGAGCACAAATACCACACACAGTGTATTGTTCAGACAGTAACGGCTATAAATTCTTACCTGGATCATCTTCATCTCGTGGCACCTTCTTAAAACAGTCATTCAGTGAGAGGTTGTGCCGGATAGAGTTCTGCCAGCCTGCCTTGCTCTTGTTGTAGAACGGGAAATTGTCTGCTACATACTGATAGATTTGGCTTAGAGTCAGGCGTCTGTCTGGGGCCCCATGTATTGCCATGGCAATAAGAGCAGAATAAGAGTAGGGTGGCCTGACCAGCTTCATTAAGTCCTCCTGAGAAGGCATTGAGAACCAACCAAGTTCTCCGCCAGCTCCTCCCGGTCCCCCCGGACCCAGGTAGGGCCTCTGCATGCCATAATGCTGAGGGACAAAAGGTGGACCAGGAGGTCCTGGTGGTCCTCCAAGGTACGGAGTACTGTTGATCCCAGGGTTGTTGAACCACAGGTAGGGATTAGGGGCAGAGGTAGTGTAGTCTCCAAGGTCATAGGAGGTCGGGTTTGTCCTCTGAGGACTCGGCAGTGACGGAGGAGGGTAGTAGTTGTCACTGTATAAGCTGAGCTCTGGAGGTTCTTGTCCTAAGCTGGGAAACTGGGGACCACAGCGAGTAGGCGACTGACCTTGAGGCTCAAAAGATGTCATGGTCAGGGCCTCAGGTGGTTTTCTTTCTTCTCCTCAAGAGACAGGCAGCTTTAGAGACAGTCCTTTGGTCATTCGTTGCTATTAGTCAGTCGTATTTAACTATGGCCCAAAAGAGCGCTTATTTTCTTTCCTTACGTTGTTTATTACGGATCCAGTAGTTTTGCCCCACTCTCACTGTCTTCTCTTTAGCTCTGACACTCTCTCAGTACTGTCACCTGTTGCACCTGTTTTATTTATGCATGTCTGGCAACTCCCATGGCACACCTGATTGGCTACTTTTTTTCACTGTTCCGCCTAACTCCTTTTTTTTTTCTTTTCTTCTCTTTTTGTTTGTCAGCCAGTTCCTTGAGGCATTCAGAGGATCCCACTTGACAGTTTCCATCACACTGATAACTGTCAGGATTCTTCAGCTGTTTTATTCTTTAAGCCTCTTTAGCTCTGTTCATATTTTGTGAACTATTCCCTATATTGAATCATATGTAATGTATGTTTGTATGTGACAGAATAGTGTATGAATATGAATATGAAAGAGAGCAAGAGAGAGAGAGTGTGTGTGTGTATATGGGATATCCAAGTCATGTCTGTACACTGTGGGGGCCTTTCCTAAATTATGTAAGCTGTAAACATATATGTGATATGTAAACTAGTGACATAATCACGTCATAAAGTCAAACATTTTGAATTATTCATGATAATATCTTTTGAATAAGTAGGTCTTCACTTATATAATTTTCGTGATATGCCATTTTATATTTTAAGTTTTATTTTAAGCTTTTTTTTTTTTTTTGAGGTTTACAACACCAAATTAGTGGACCTTAGCAAATAAACGAAGAACCTCAGACATGCGCAAGTCACAATATTCATTATCTTTAACGTCAACTTTTGAAAATTTGTTCACGGGCTCTCCGTGCACGTGTATGTTCAGTCGACTAACAAATACCAAAATGTGAGTATGGCAGTTAATATAATACATAAAGTAAGTTAAATAACTGTTTTATGTGTGTACAATCATACATACAATGCTAACCGTTTCATCACACTTTTTTTTTTGCCAACAACAAACCATTTTCAAAAGAAAGCCTGCTTTTCCTTGGGTCTAACTTAACGACATTGTCAAGCTAGTTACCTGAGGGCAGTTCGCAAACGCTGGTATTCTATCTATCGACGGCTAGTTTGACAATACTAAAACGGTCACAGAGATAGTTTGTGAGATCAACCGGTCAGAAGCTTACTCAGCTAATGAAGAGCTAGCAAGCCAGGGTTAACTTTCCTCACATTCTTCTTCTTCTTAACTTCCGTTAAATATCTTTCAGTTAAAGGAGGTTGTAGTTCAGTTACCATTTCCTTTTGAGAATAGTAGGAGCAAGTAAGCGCAAAGGACGGACTATTTTTTGGCTAATGTGACCTATTGAAAGGCCAGTCGATAAACTAGCATGATACGCTGTTGGTCTTCAGATGGAAGACTCTACGTCAGCAGATGAACTCCGTGAAGATACCCTGCAGCTCAAAAAGGATCTGGAGAAAATCATTGAAAATATGGAAGACATGTCAGGTACATGAAGAAAATTATTGAGCATGTAAGTTTTATTTTAACAAATGCCTGAGAAATGCACACAAACCAAGTGTGTTTCTCAGTGTTTTTAAGTTTAGTCATTTACCATAGGCCTGTGCTTCAATGGACCAGAGATTGTGAATTGAGTGTTGTGGACTTAGTGTTGAAAGTGTTGGTGTGACTTTTACAAAGTGCAGTGCCAATTTATCTCTCTTTGTGTTCCTTAGTGCAATTGACATGGATGGCTTATGACATGGTTGTATTGCGCACTTGCCCAGAGCTGAGAGAATCGCTGAAGAAACTTGAGGATGAGTACCTCAAGTGCAAAAGTGTTATTTGCAGCCCTGCAGCCAAGACAAATCTTGAGGAGTTGTCTGCAACCATGGATTATGGTGGCACTGAAACAAAGACTGATTATGTTGTCCAAAAGAATGATTTCTGAGTCTGTTAATGGTTGTTTTTTGTCGTTCAAGCTGGTTCCCAGTGGTTAAGATTGTAGGGCTCATGGTGTCAGCATTAAAAGCCAAATCTCTGATAAGAACTGAGATGTTCAGAAGATGTTTCACGAATTGATGTAAATGTTTTAACGCTATTTTACCACTACTACTAGAAACAATAAACCATCTGTATATTGAAAACATTGACTATTCTGTGATGATTTGTTGTTGGCATCTGCTTATGTGAAATATGTAAAATCATGGAATTGCAAGTGTAAAAATGGGATACTAAAACAAAATATAATTAAATAATTCCTTTCTGTTGAGTTGAATGAACTAGTAATTACTGCAGTATTATTGACAGCTCATCGGCATTTTTCAAATATTCAACCGAGCTTGTTTTCTAAAAAATACAAAACAGTTTTGCCTTTGAATGAATCATGAAGCAGGTAATCATTTGTCTGAGAAAAGTCTGTGAATTATTTGAGTATTTTGTTAACATGCTGTAATGTCACACTCAAGTAAATGTCTGCAGTGAGAGTCTATGTTGTCATATCAGGCCATAACCAAAAGCACTTTAAAACATATATTGTTTTGAAATATACTATTAAAATATTCTTTCCGTTTTTTTGTTTTGTTTTGTTTTGTTTTTTTCCAGATGGAGAGTATGGAAAATAAGACTGAAAATGGCAAATGTGGAACAAGCGATGACCTGAGTCACATTTTGAAATGCTTAGACTTGATGATTGACAGTTTGGACCAGTTGGCTGGTAAGCACTATATTTAGATGAATTAAAATGTTCTGTTGGTGTCTTTAAACTGCTCAGTCTTCTTTATCTGGAAGACTTGCTTTTGGGAGGCAGGACTTTATGAATCATTGAAAGCTTGAGGGGCCTGCTGAGTAAACTTAAGTCTTCAAAAAGGCGTGATATTATGCCAGCTGTTCTTTAAATGAAGCGAACGTTCAGAATTTGGCACAAGGTGTGGTGTTTTGCGATGGCGGTTTGATAACTCTCTGAAAATTAGTGACTGCGTTGGAAATTTTTACAAAGTCTCGTGTCTTATTATTCAATATTGGAGCAACAATAAAATGATTTTAATCCTGCCAAGATGGCAGTTAGTCAACAGTCGCGGTTATGGTGATGATAATCATTCTCCAGCATCAGCACTAAGACAAACAAATCAGCATCTGCACCTCTGCCAAATTCTCTGGGGCAGTCAATATTGCATTTTGTTATGTCAAATAGCTTATCAGCTTAGCTAAGATAATGACGAAAACAAGGATAAAGAGAAAACATGCACTGTATCTCGTTCCTGAAGGAGACTGTAGGATAGTAATTCTCTGTATCGTGCGCTGTCTGTTTTGACAGTTATTTGACACACAGATGAACATAGCAGATTAGAAGTGTTATGTCTGTTGTACATAGGCGGTGCTTGAGCTGACTAAGTACTTTCATAAATCACATCATGTAAAGTTTGAGTGCATGGAATTTGAGCTGAACTTTCAAAATCACACACCCATAAAAACTAGATTTTTTTTTGCTGTAGTTGAGATTATGGCGAGATAGTGAATTCTTTTATGAATTTCCTGTTGTTTACCGTGCTGTGTCATGCGCTGTCACTTTCTAATGTGCGACAGTCGGCATTCAAATGGTGATTAATTCGCTTTCAATGCACATGTATGGGTTTACCTACCATATCACTGGTTGTGAAACTGGTAACTCCCTTAAATGAAACTCTTTATTTCCAGTGAACACTCAGCTGCTGCAGTGTAATCTGACTGTGTGCTTCACTGACCCTGACAAGCTGGTGTGTCTGTGCAGCGGTGAAGAGAGCAGAGCATGGCTGCGGACATCAGAGCCAGATGACTGAAGAGGTAGTGGAAAGGTCAGGGCAGGGGAGCACATGACTTAGATGCTGCTCAGTTGAGCTGAAAAGTCCTAACTCTTGGTTGCCTCTGTGTTTACGCAAAAACATTCGGTTTCATGAATCATAATTTCTGAGGAAACGTAATTTTATTGTAAGGTTAATATACATAAAGTTTCAACGGAAAAAGAAAAACGAATATTATTTGTTTAACATTCCAGATGGTCCTTGAGATCTGGGACCCAATAAACTTTACCAGAAAGAGTGACAAGATGTGATAACAACCTCTGGCTCTACTCCAACACAAACCCATTATTCATTATTCAGGTGCTCACAGGCTATATCCCATCAACCCTCATCAGTTTTTTCCACTCTATGCTAAAAGAAAGGTGCATTACTATTCAGCGGGGAAGTCAAGGGATTTTTTTTTTTTTTATCCACTTGGTTTAGTGCAGAATTCCTCCAGAATTATTCATGTTTGTCTTGGCTTCTGCTCTGGCTATGACAGTTTTGATTTGAAATGCTTTCTGTTTTTAAAAGGTTTGCGCTGTCTTTTTTAAAAGTCTCTCTTGCTGCTGCTGCAGCTCACCAGTCCTCTGCTCAGAGGCTCACCGGGTACATTAGACAGCACTGTCGCTGTGGTCCAGAACCACGGTCCATTGCATCAATCAGCAACAGCTTGGCTTTCGTGTGATGTGTGATGATGTCTCTCACACTGGGGAAACTCTGTCACACAAAGATATTGATCAGTTCAGCTGTAATGGAAAAAATGTCTTCACTCAGCAAGTGAAAATCAATTCAGCAGAGCATTCACAAAGTAAAGCAAACTTCAAAGCGGTTTTCTGTTATCCCATATGTAATTAGCCTTTTTTATAATTACTACTGCTTATTTCTGTAATTGTAAAATACAAGAGAGCTGTCAGAATTAACCATTGATTACCTCATTGCTCATTAAGCCTGTGCCTAGGGAGTAACCATCTTGGACGCCTTGGTAACGGACCTGTATGTTGTAGACTTTGTCCTGGTACAGTACCATGAGTGTATAAGGCTGCTCAGTAGAGCCCTTTGAGCTGTCTCTTACAAGGAATGCACCATCCTGGAAGACCCACCCAGCCCAGCCCCACAGAATAGTCACCACAAGCAATGACCTCGGACTTTCAGTGATATGCACACACTTGCAGACACACATTTGCATTCTAGACCGATTAAGTGCCATATTATGCCTTGGAGGACTGTTTTGGCAGATTTCATGTTTGGCAGAATGTCTTTCTTTTTATTGTGATATATTATTGCAACAGATTTGATGTGTAAGCAGATGAATATCAAAAATATTAAAACACAGACTTGTACAGGCATGTAGGAGGGCCACTGACCTTATTGACATATCTCAGAGAAGCCTCAGCATCTCTTCTCGTCATCTGTCCCACATACCACGAAGGATCCATGTCCTGAACAGATAGGAACAATATTCACAATTTTGCTTTTCTATCTTTAGGCATTATTTCTGCTTAGCCCTTTATTACGTTCGTGTTGCAGAGAACAACTGATAAAATCTAAATGCCCACATCTTTAATGAGGCAGGGATAAACTGCCTCATAATATCCAAGCCGCTAAGCTCTCATGTAGCTACAGCACCACCTTGTGGTTACACAAGGAAATTACACCCAGGGGTTGGTGGCATGTATTGATTGGTGTGTCTTTTTGTACCTCCTCATCCTCAGAGCTATGCCTGTCCAAATGAGCTTTAGGAAGTGGAGGCTTTGCTGGTTGACATGGGTTAAGTCTGTGTCAAGGAGGAGAATAAGAAGTGAGGAGGTGATGAGCTGGGAGCAAATTTTGCCTTAGGTAAACGGACCAATGGGATTTTTGATGAAGCTACAAACCTTTGAGATGATGAAGATATAGGCGGCGTTGAAGCTACTGAACTTAGTGCCCCACACCTCCCTGGTTGGCAGGTGTTAAATAGGTGAATTTAAATTTTTGACGAAACACAATCATCTCAGACACAGGCACGCAAAATTAACACAGACTTGTAAGTTCTTTAAGTAGTTTCTAAGTATTTTACTGCATTGCTACAGAGCAGTGTTTGAATGTCTTGTACCTGATCTGCCTGAGTCCGTTTTGGAAAGACCAGATGATCCAGGTTTCTTGCTGCGATCTACCTTTGGTACACCCGGACCAGCTGTGACCAACAACAAAAAAGGGAGAACAAAGAGACAGGAACAAGTCATATAACTGCCACATAGTCTTGAAAACCCCTACTCTAGAATGACGGCCCATGGGGAAAAGAAGCAGAAAAACAGACTAACATGTTTTGGGATCTGTGAATGGTCTGTGGGGAGAGACGTCAGGTCTGAATGGAGGCCTAGCTACCTGTAGCTGGAGACACGTAAAAAAAA
This sequence comes from Chanos chanos, assembly GCF_902362185.1. Classification (NCBI taxonomy): domain Eukaryota; kingdom Metazoa; phylum Chordata; class Actinopteri; order Gonorynchiformes; family Chanidae; genus Chanos; species Chanos chanos. The sequence goes on along the minus strand of NC_044496.1, from coordinate 52,591,581 downwards.
ACAAAAAAACAAGAGTGTAAAAAGAACGCATCACACGATAATTCGTGTTCAGACTGAATTGTCATGAATATATAATATTAAAACACTTTAATTCTATTTTCATACGGTATTGAGGCCCTTGGAAGGAGTAGGAGACTCATCATAGCGTTGGGGTGGCTTGGGCAATCCATCTTTCATCGGACCACCTCGAATAGTGTCTGCTCATTACACACACACACACACACACGGATACATCAACGACTTCATACAAAATGCAACTGAAGACTAGCCAAGCATCTGACTCATTAAACTTTGGCACGTACGGTCGTGAATGGTTCAGTGAATTGGACAGTCACCTATGTAATCACCGCCCCCCAGTGGCTTGGCAAGCTGGAAATGACTAGGTATCTCATCAGGAGTGTCTGAGGGCGGTGGCTCATAGTCGTCATCGCTCTCCTCGTCTCTGTCAGGCCTATCCACTGTTGCACACACGTAGTTGTCATCAGGAAACTCATCCGGTTCTTCATAGTCATTATCACTTTCGTCCTGATCCTAGAGTGGACAGGTATAGAGATAACATTTTTGGTCTGAAACAAAAAAGGGATCCTGAATGATGGTTTGGATGTTAGTGGTTGGAAGGGTGAAAATATGAGGAAGAGAATTTTAGACTCACGAATTCATCTGAATCCCACTGTTTGTTTTGTCCAGCATCTGTTACAGGAACACAGTAAAACTGTCCATAAAATTTAGCTCAAGGACCCATCAGAAATATGCACATATTTGATAAAAACGTTTGTCAGACTTACTCTGTTGAAAAGGTTGTGGTTTTGACCTTTAGACATGAGAAAAATTATTTTAAGAATCTTAGGAACTTTTTTAACAACTCAAAAATATGTGTGTGAATGAAGCGCGTACAGCTATACAGTCTCACCGATGAAATATTCCTTTCTTCTCTTGGCTCTGATTAATCTTGTTACAAATTTTCATGATAATTCTACAAAAAAAGTAAAAGAAAAAAGAGGAAGAAGTCATCAAAGAATTTAAAATCTTCATTTAATTTCCTCTATTGTGGTACTTTCTGCCTCTGTATGCATGAGAATTTTGGGATTGTATTTTCAGCAACATCATTTAGAGGGTTTGCATGTGAATCTGATCAACTGATCAGACTTACGGAGCATGCACTTTGGGGAACTTGTGGAGGTCATTCTCTGACATGTTCTGAAATAGTTTAAGATAAAGGGTTATCATTAAAATCTAATAATATTAATTTCAAATTGAATTAAAATAGAGTTAGCGCTGTATGCAGGGTGAATACAAAAAGCACAAACAGTGTTTATGGGCTCTTACCAGAAACCAGGAGCCATTCATACCACACTTCTTCACAACTGTGTCACAGCCAGACAGCTTCATCTGCAAAAAAAGAAGACAAGTGTGAAAACGCTCGCATGAGAAGCAGTAACACATTTTATCATTATGCTTTTCACGATTGTCACAAGTGCTTGTTCTAGGGGAAGTTAATTTGTTCGAAACATTAGCCATTGACTATGTTTATATGCCAACATTTTACTAAGGAGGACCACTAATCTTTCATATTTTTCGCAGTAATATTTGGGCATAGAGCAGGGTTCCAATTATGGGGGGGATTGGGGGTAAAAACAACAGTTTGGGGGGGGGGGGGGTGTCAAAACATTTATATATCCTATCCTCTGTAGCCCTGGAGAAAAAGTTGACCCCCCCGATTGTCATTGTATAATTCGCACTCTGGCATAGACCTTTGAAATCTACAGTGAAATTTTGAACTTTGGTGCGCATATGCAAATAGATATGTCCAGCTCCAAAGACAAGCACAAGAACATATAAGGCCCACATACATGCAAAAGCTGATAAAAAGTGTGATCTCTGTGCAAATGCACAGAACTTAAGTACCATCCCCAGAACAGGGGGGGTTTTACTCTTAAGCTCTTTGCATCATTTTCTTAAACAGACGGTTAACTGTTTGAAAACGAATGCTGAGGTAGTTTTACAACAAGTATTATTGAAACAAATAATTTGGTTTTAGTTTGTTTTAGTTTCTTTCGGTCTTGTATGCATGATGTTAATCATACGACAGAAATGTGCTTGTCTTCATCATCTTGTAATAACAACAACAACAACAAAAAAAAAACAACTCAGAGACTCATTCTACGATCAAACATGTTTAGATCATGTCAGGGCCTATCTGATGTTTTCTTTTTTTTTTTTCTCCCTTCCTTCTGCTAACTAAATGATGACTTGACAGGTAGTATGCCCTCAGTCAACAAATATTATGTTTGGACCGCTTGGCAATCTAGCTGAAAATATGAAATTCACTCAGTGTCTCAAGCATGCAGGGTTTTCCTCTTCAGCAGCGATGCATTTCAAAGTCCGTCATACTCACTTTTTTTAAATAGTCAGCGAGAGAGTTTGGGTTCCAGCCCATCACTTCTGACTTGGAAGGAAAGTTGTCAAAGCTCATTGTGCTTCAGAAATCTTTCCTCTCTCTTTGAAGAATGTTCAATGTTTATCCTCCAGACTATTACGGTGTCATGCAGCAGATTAGTCGCATTGAAAGAAAAAAAAAAGTGCAGCGTCGTGGATGATGTCTCTCTTACATTTACAGTTTTCTCTAGTATAGAGAGTGCTGTCATGCAAATAACAGTGCCTTAAACAGAATCTCTCGCCTCCCCCTGCCTTTCCTGTAAGACAAAAATAGAGGAAGTACTGTGTCATTCAAAGCTGCTTGTGAGAATTCTAAAATGTGAAGGGGGAGGAGATGTTTTGTATTTATATATATCTACTGAGGCCTCTAAGTTGTGCTGTTATTATTTGTGTGTGTTGCGGTTGCCAGTTGCATACGACAACAAGCACCAGTAATAGGGGGCAAATGTGCACTTTCACTCTTTACATACAGGTTTGGTAAACACATACATACGAGAGCTTAGCAGTATATCTAGAACTGACCAGAACCAACATCACTGTTACCACACATAAACTTGCTACTTCCCTGAAAAAAAAACAAAGAAAGCATTTACTATGCATGTGTCATTTATTCTGACCAAAGCAAAGAATTTAAAAAAAAAAAAAAAAAAAGATGAAGGTTGAAGGAGAAGGTGAAAGTTTTCGACGGTGCTTTTTGATTTAAACCATAACTACACCAGTCAGTCACAGCCATATCACATACATCTGTGCACCTGCTTTCTTGTTTTCCCAAAGTGATGTTTTGAATTAATGCTGCAAAATACGCAGCAAATTTGGTAGACTGACTTCCGTTATCTCATTTTAGCAATAATTGTAGAACCAACCAGGAAATGGCTCTTTTCAGATTGAAATAGTTTGACAGGTAATAACCTTGGTCGTAATCCTGCCAACCAAACCCATATACTGCACCGAGGGTCGGCGGGCGATGCTCAAGAATCTAGTTGTTGACAGTTATTTTGTGATGAAATAGATTTTACTATTTTGCGATGAAACCGAATTAACACTTTACATTTTAGTGTTATAATAAAATCCCCATGTTGATCACTATACTGAGGTACAGCTGATTAGCTCCCTAGTCCATTATATGCTGCTGGAGACTTGAGAAAGGCAGTTGTGAGTAACAGGGCCTCCTGCCTGTTCACTTCTTGAATTCTAACACTAAGGTGAGAGTTAGAAGGAGACTGATCAGTCATCCTGAGGACCAGCAGGACGGTCCCCGTGAATATAGCTCCAGCCCTAGGGGGCCCGGCCCACAGCTGGGGGGGTTTGGGGGGGGTGGAAGATAACCCCCTATTAAGTCTGGAACCTGAAAAAAAAAAGAATAAAATTGAAGCAAAGATGTAAATTATTTATGATACCACCATTTTATTTATAGAATATCAGCATACATTTATGCCAAATTACATGCTTTTGCTTTACTTCTCAAAAAACAGAACTGTCAATTTTAAAATGTGATATGAAAACATGACGTGTTTGTCATTCTTGATTTGTTGGTTGCTTTCAGAACAAGACAAGACAAGACAAGACGAGAGCATTTCGGTACACTACTCAGGGGCTCACTTGCTCAGCAGCTCAGAACCTGGAAACACTTAATCCCCATATTCCTGGTGTTCTTGACAAACTCATTACACTTTACACATAGAGTGAGGGGGGCGGCGCTCCATCTGACCGAGCGTGTGTCACTGCCCAGTTCTTCTGAAGAGGGGAACAGAGCATTCCTCATCTTTGTCATGCGCAAGTGAGATCTTAAAGCAGAAAGGAAATGGGTCTTTTGTGGTTTGATGCAGACAGGGCTCACCTTTAGAGCTGGGGTTTTGAAGAGGGTAAACCTGGAGGCCTTTACAGAGACAGCAGCCAGATTCGAATCCATATGAAAGGCCAAGGGATGAAGGGGAGGAGGTGGTCTTTGTGGGTTCACTTTGTCGACAACAACATGGCACAGTATTTAGAGGTTTGGCCACTTTGTCTTTCATTCATCAGGGCACAGCAGGGCTGCATGGGAAAAACATCGTATCAGCAAAGGCAAACAGGCAAACTGTGGTGAGGGAATATTTCACAAGCTGCTCAAGTTATCTGAGGAGAAAGGGGAGCCTTTTATGCCTTTGTTACCCTTCTCTTACACCACCAGGACCTCTGCAAGTCTGAAGGCCCATGAAGCTTATGCATAACCTGAAAACAAACTTACAGCTCAGAGTACATTTTCATGTTATCTAAATGTCCTGATCTGGGCTTAATTAGTAGTAAAGGAGTGTTCACAGTACCAGGGAAAGATTAATTGTTTATTCTGCCTGAGCATGTTGCCAGTGCACAAATTACACACATCTAACATATGTTACGTGTGTTGAAATGTATTTCAGGTTAACCAGCCTCCTTATAATGAATTGTAACAAGCAACTGTGACAAGTAACTGTTCTGCAAGGAAAACACACTGTGGCTGCTATAGGTTTGTCATCAACATCCTCTCTCAGCAAGTTTGTTGCATTCTATTAAAATGCTCAGTTAAGGCCATTGCAGCTCCTTACCCGCCTTCACATTCGATCTCCTCTGTCCAAAGATCCCTGTCGGAGCCAAGCACATTGGCAGATTTATGGTATGTCCCACCGAGAGCGAGATATGGGCGTCCCAGTTGTGGAGGTATGGGGAAACAGAGTGTGTTAGACGGGCGAGAATTTTTATTTCGATCAGTTTTATTACTAGGCCGGAAAATTGCTCTGGAGAATGTTTACTTAAATGTTGAATATGCTATATAGAAACCTACAAAGAAAATAAATATTATATAGAACTATAATATAGTGTAACATAACAATATTGGGGGGAATAGTACGTCATGCTAGAAATGTGTAGTGCGCTCATTCCACTTTGATTTATTGTCATGCGCTTGAAAAGTGACTGTGTACACTAACACAGCGGTGGTCTGGATTACCATGCCAAACACCTTTAAACATAGGTGTGCTCCCTACGGTCTCTCTCAATGTTTTTGTGTCCCTAAAATACTTAAGCGTTCTTTCAGTGCTATCTGCATATCAAAGTAAAACTAAGGGGAAAGGCTGTGCTCGAGGTGTCAAGTATTACATGCGTAAGTAGGCTCCTTACGTGTATTGACTGGACTTATTCTACCGTAGTGTATTACCATTGTACGAAATGTCGTTACTGCATTTTTCTCTGTGAGGTTTCAAGTTGCCCACTTTCCTGTTTTCTACTGATCCAGCTAAGTGTTGATCTTAATCTATGCAAGAGACCGATCTACGCACTGACAGCGCATTTCAGCGCTGTCTGCGTATTAAAGTACAGGTAAATCCGCGTTGTAGAAACGCCCTGGTCTAGGTGATAAATGTTACATGTAGATAATCCTCTTACGTGTATTCATTGAAACAATTACCCCAATTCGAATTGTAGTGTAGTGTCCGTGTACGTTTTACCGTACCCTCTCTTTTTCTCTGCATGACTTTAAATAGCCAACTCTTCTATTTTGTACTTTACCAACTATGTCTGCCCTTGGACTTGACCTGTAATGTAGGCCTGTCTACATACTAACACTGAGCATCTGACAAAATTTGGCAAACTCAGACCGAATATTTTCCTACGGGCCGCTCTTAAGGCGATGTCAAGTGTTTGTCCGCGGGGCGGCGCTAAAGCACCCAACGTTTGTGGCCCGTGTCAACCAGGACTTTACAAGAAGGCCTACCGCTGGCTAGCACAATCTCACAGCCAGTAGTTTCTGAAACAATGGACTTGTGTTACATTTGATAAAAGTGACAGCATGATTAAAACAAAGAAGTTTTTTTTTCGTTTTAATTTATTCACATCAACAAATAATTAAATATATAATTTTAGTCTGTACACAAATGACAAACTGTATTGGAAAGTGCCAGAGAGCAGTGATCAGTCAGTATATTTCAACAGGGAAGACTCATATAAATGTCACGTTTACATTAACCATTAAGTTTCAAGTTTTATGTTCAGTTATTTTGGCACCCGAATCCGTCTTCTGTGATGACCATTACTACCTTGTCTTCTAGCACAAACATATTTCACTGTAACTTGAGAGCAATTGTCGCACTTCACCCTGCAGCACCAGTGAAATTTGCAGTTGCAGCTACTGACCATCTCCGTGCGCCTCTCTTCCACCCGTAAACCACACTCATTGCACAGCCTGCGGCAGCTCCGTTTCTCCCACTGCGAGAGACTGTCCCCGTGCTGCACGCACTCTCTACCCTCAGTGCCATGGAGACCCAGGGTCACGTTCTTAGAGCAGTAATCTGGGGAGTCCTCCAGATATATGAGCTCTGTCTGGGAAATAGTGTTGAAAGTGTCTGCAATAGCCCCTCGGTTGTCTGCACTGTTGCCTGCACGCATTCTCTTGTCGAACTCCAATTTCTGCGCCTGGTCGTGCTTAATCTTCAAGTAATTGCCGATCTCACGGAAATCAGAGAGTTGCATCCAGCATGTCTGGATTGTGCAGCTGTCGGACATGCCATGACACCTACAGATCCGTTTCATAGTCGCCTTGACAGCCTAGAAAGCAAAATGTGCTTATCATTTAAATGAATCAATAACGAGACTAAAACTGCGGTCAGTTTTTATCTGCTCAGGCAGATCTTATAAACATTTCCAGGTTTAGATCTGTACTTACGAGTCTGCCAGCCTCGTTGTTATGAAGATTGACAGCTGCTCTAGAATCTTGTCCTGTCTCGAGCGCATCAACGTACAGTTTGGAAATCTTTTCCCCAAAATCCACGTTGTCGCTACATCCTCCCCAGAGCCAGCCGCGACCGCCTGTTTTTTGAGGGTAAATGATCTCATTAGTTGGCAGGCCTCTAGTAATGTATCCTTTAATGTTTCATCTAAAAATGTAAACTGCCACTTTAATTTAAGAGTTTTCCTACCTATTTTGCCGTTCCTCGAGTTGTCACATCCGCAGTTGTCTAAATCTCCAAGGCTACAATTTCTGGTCAGGGTGTACATGACCCCAGCTGCACTGATAGCGTGGACAAATGATGTTTCTTTCGTGGCTGCAACGTGAATACAAAAAGAGGCACTGATATAACTGTCTACGTCTCTATCATAAGCGATTTTAAATAATTTTATAATTATATCGTTAATGAACATGTACCACTTCTTAGTCCTTTATGAGTTGACAGTTGAAGCGCGCTCTCTGGGCAGTTCCACCTGTCCCAAGCAAACTGATGTTTGCACTCTTCAATTCCACTTTGTGCGCCGACTTGCACGCTGCTGGCGTACGTCAGATAAGCCTAAAAGTATAAATAAAATCAACATATTCTTAGCTTGACCTCTAGTTGGAAATAAGCAGTCGTCTTCCATAATCTATTAAACGTGATAAATGTGTAGAACATATTGGGAAATATAAAATATTGCAATGCGTCTTTCGTTAAGGATTCGAATCTTCAAACTTAGCCCACCTTTGGTCCAGTCATGAGGAAATTGTTCACAGCCCTAAATGAAGGACAAGAGGAAAACAATAGATTAAAATTAAATTTCCAATTACATTTTTGCATATAGAAAACGAAAACTGAGCTCAGTTCATCCTCACCAGGAGTGTCCGGGAAGAGTTTTGTGATACATGAAGAACACGATGAGCCAAAGAAAGGAAAAGACCATCTTTGTAAAGAAAAATTGTCCTCCGCTGAAGATGTAATGGTCTGATAAGCTGTGTCAGCGTCCTTCTACAAATTTATACCACCCCTGTTGAGGTCAATCGGCGATCACAGCTTTTGCTTCTCCTCAACGATTGGTCTACACCGGCGGATCAAGCCACTGAAACGCCCACTGTGAACTTCAAAGAGCGTGAGTGCGCGACAGCGTATTCTCTCCCTGCAAGTGACACCACCAAGATCTAGGAGATCTTCCAGGTGTCCCACGAGGATTTGCGCAACGAATAATTATCAATAAACAAAAACTTTAGCTAAATGAAGAGATACTCAAATCGGGATTAAAATGTTTAATTTTGTTGTTTTCAGTACAAAAATCTGAAAAAGCACTGAACATGTTTGAATGACAATTAAACCACATGCTTCTAATAATATCTTTAAAACCGTTTCCATTGATTCTGGCTGCTGTATGATGTTGTCTACCCCTTCGTGCGCTGTCGAGTGAGTATGCATGTGTAAGTGAACAAGAACAAGGTAGTGGGCAAATTAACTTGGACTCAAAGAATTTGAGGATTACCTAACACTTATCAAAATTAAGTTGTTACTCGTATAATAAACAAGAAGTGCATATAACATATTCAGTGCTGAAAAACATTTAGGCTCACTCGACATCGAGTTTGCGTGAAGTGGGCCACTGCTGGTCATTATATGGTATACAACCCGATTCTGTTTCAGGTATTAGGCGCAAATGTAAAATACAATTCAGATAAAAAATTTATTAAATTATTACTGTACATTTTACACAATTTAATATAGCGGACAATGATTTTAACTGTTTCGTGTGCGCTGTTTTCGCCTCGTGTTGTGCGGCCTGCGGCTACGGTTTCTTTTGGCACAAAAATATTTCGTCACAACTTGTGTACATTTCTCACACTTCACTGTGCAGCACCAGTGGAACTTGCAGTTGCAGCTGCTGACTGTCTCTGTCCTCCTCTCCTCCACTTTCAAACCACAATCATGGCATAGCCTTCTGCAGCTTCGTTTTTCCCATTGGGACAGGTTCTTCCCACTTTGCAGACATTCTCTTCCCTCGGTTCCATGTAGTCCAAGGCTAAGATTTTTCACGCAGTAATCAGGCGAATCTTCCATATAAATTAACTCTGTGCGCGCGATGGTGCTGAAAGTGTCCGAGATGGCCCCTCTGTTGTCTGCACTGTTCCCTGCCCTCATACGTCTTTTGTCCATCTCCAACTTTTGAGCCTGGTCATGTTTAACTTTCAGATAATTTCCGACGTCGCGAAAGTCTGAAAGTTGCATCCAGCAGGTCTGGATGCTGCAGCTCCCGGAGACTCCATGACATTTGCAAGATCTTTTCATCGTTGACCTGATCGCCTGTAATCAAAAGCAGTACAATATTTTAATCCAGTGTCACAGCCTATATATATAATACGGAATTCAATGTTATTTATTTCCAGATGTAAAAAATACAGAAATCAACAAACATTTAAATATTGTAAATCGAGACTTACGAGTCGACCAGCCTCATTGTTGTGCAAGTTGACTGCAGCGCGAGAATCGTGACCATTTTCCAACGCATCTACAAACTGCTTGGAAATGTTCTCCCCAAAATCAATATTGTCGCTGCAACCACCCCAAATCCAACCTCTACCTCCTGTGAACACGGCATGAAAAAAAAATCAGTATTATTATTTTATTTTATTTTTCACACGTACAACAACTACAAGGCAAAGGTAATATGTCTATGCTTAACTACAATTTTATTTTCTTTACCCATTTTGCCTGTTTTTGAATCGTCACAGCCGCAGTTCTCGAAGCTCCCCATACTGCAGTTCTTAGTTAGGGTATACATAACTCCAGCTGCACTTATGGCATGGACAAAAGCTGTCTCCCTTGTCGCTGGAATGGAAAGTTACAATTAGATCGTGACATACAGTCGATCACACATTAAAGCAGAGAAATATTCGAGTTGGACTTGAATGAAGGACTAAGTAAAACGTAGGTTTACTATAAGATTAAGTGTAACATAAAACATAACTTGGCAGGGCTGAAAATATAATTAATGAAATACATATATATTCATACCACTTCGCAGCCCGTTATGTGTTGATAATTGTAGGGCGCTCTCCGGACAGTTCCACCTGTCCCATGAGAACTGATGTTTACATTCCTCTATGCCGCGTTGTGCACCAATCTGGACACTGCTTGTATAAGTGAGATGTGCCTAAAACGATGAGCAATTGGAGACATTAGAATACTGCAGATAACTAAATAATATATTTGTCTGAACACCGCAATTAGCGGTCCATTTACCAAACTTTGTTAATAACCACATTATGGTACCTTAAATAAAATAACTAGACATGAAGACGCATATTATAGTAATTACCTTGGGTCCTGTCATTAGGAAGTTGTTGACTGACCTAGAAAGGGAGAGAGAAAGAGAAGGTGTAAGTGATTGCTCAATCCAAGTATTAGCATGAACAATATTACAAAAAATATTCCAGTTAATCATTTCGATGAGTAGGCCACTACCATGCTCGTGAGGAGAGTACATGACAGCACATGAACAGGACCAAAGATGCAAGGAATTGGCACGAGCCCATCGCTGCGAGTCTATCCTCTGGCTCTTCAGTCGTTGCCTGGTTTAGTGGTCCAAGGTGTGGGTACTAAGATGTGGGTTAGGAGAAAGAGACAGAGACTTCTGGCTAATCCGTTGGACGGTCGCGGCATTTATACCTGTCGCCAACTTTGAGTGACACGTTTTTTTCACCTTTGACATTTCGTTGTGAAAAAACGAGAGGCGGTCATTGGACGTCGTGTTATACGGACATGTAACGCCAGCATACAACTGCACTTCAAAGCACTAACACTTTTAATAGCCCCTCATTCTTTCCCCCTTTCCCATGCGTTATTCGTGTTATATTTTCCCACGCTATAATAATAAATATCGACAAAATGTTTTCTGTAGTAGTTATTTCTTCTTTATCAGTGACATGGGATAATGTCTACGTAACCTGCGACAATATACAGCCTGTTTTGAATAATAAACAACTTGGTGTTCAGTGTACATTCACATTCATCCAGTACACACTCAAATTGTCCAATTAATGACTGTGCATTCAGGTGTGTAATGGAAGTGTTGTGTAGTGTATTGTGTAGTCCAAATACACTATGCTGAATGTTAGGTCGTGCATTTTGTGGTGTTCGCATTCCTTATTTGCATCCCTTTGTCTTTCCAGTTGTTAGTGTATTCAGAATGGATGCATCTGGAAAGTTTTTTTTTTTTTTTTTTACCGATTCACGTCAGCGTACAATACTGATATCTCATTTATATATGAGTCTATGTATGTTGGCCACAACTGCACAATTGGGATTTTTTAGGTGGGAAATAATAGTAAAATTGAAGGGCGACAGCAATGTAAAGCCATAAAATCATTCAACATTGTACGCTAAGAGTCATGCAAATAACGGGTCACACATCCACAGCTTGACACTGTTGTGTTAATAGAATAACACACCGTGCACTGGGAAGGAATCGTTTGTAAAAATGGTCTGGAATTCACGCAGTGAACAGCCTAAATGTCAGTTTATCAAGTCACCAATACTGGCATTCAGTAGTTAACTTTTCGTCTTCTTAAGAATCCTTTTTCGAAGTAGCGCAGGAAACTTTTTTTGTGGGAGTTTCTGTAGCCCTACGTCTTAATCAGGGGAGTGCTTCTACCACGCGGGACAGTGCCGCACACAGTATCATGAAATACGTCTTGTCTAATCATGTTTTTCCATAGCCGAGACCTGACTTGATTAATGTTGGAAGGACTGTCCTCAAAATTTGAAAATTGTAAGTAGTAGTTGGGGACTAAATGCACCTGAACTCTGAGCGGTCGTTAATCGGGGATCAGGCTCCAGAGATGTATTCTGAGTGTAAACCAGTGAAAAATAGAATAATCACAACATAATAAAGTTATCACTTAATTGCTTTCGATGTCTTTCAATTAAATCTTAGCTTGCTCAATGTAAATGATCTCATATGCTCATGGATAGATTAATTGTTGAAACCACACATTTACACAGCCGAATTTCGAATCAAATCGTCAGCCACTCAAAATCCCTTTATTTAATGGTAAGACAATGGCCAAGTGCTCGAGGTCCTCGAGGTTTAACCGTCGGTGCTCGCGCAGGGACAATGGTGGGACGCGCAAGTGAGGATAATCCCCACTAATTGGATATGTGCAACATCAGGTTTTTACTGTGCCTGAAACCTAAACTCCCACACCTACTTGTCAAAAAATAAAGACCAATTAAGTAATCTTTGATGCCTTTACAGCTCACAAAATCATTGTGTAGCAAGCGCGCAGCTGTAAGCATAATTTTTGAACGGTTTTATTGGCTCATGATAAAAACAAAACAAAACAACAGTGCTTCACCTTCCGTCACCTTTTAAACTTCTAAATTTACACTATCCCAAAACAGTTTCTCCTAAATAGAATAAGAATGACATTGTGCTGTGCAAACCACTGGCAAACTGGTAATAACCATAAACTCATTGCAAAAGAAAAAAAAAAAAAGACAAAACGTGTTGTAAAAAGTGTGGGGGAATGTTCTCAGAGGCTTACCTTGTCAACAAGGTATTCCATTTTGAAGAACCATTCTCTGACACTCAGGTGCAGTTGATTGACCTCTGTCAGCGTTTGTGTAATTGGGGAATTGGGGAAAAAGATACAATAGCAGTTCATTATCGGAATAAGCGCTTATTCAGTCTTGAGCATGGGAATTCACTGTCCATAGTGTACTGTGGACGTAACGGCTCAAATAAGCAACATCTCTTGGGGTGGACATGTTTGTTTAAACAAACGTATGTTAAACCAAGTCTGTTTTATTTAAATGACTTAGACGGACATATCGCTCTCATTAAGCGTGTCTTTAGTGTCCGGAACGACAGTTTACGACTAAATGCACAATGAGCGCAAAGGCAGATAAATGATGTAATAAAAACCGATAAAGCAAGGCAAATTGACAGCGCTTTGTGATCGGTGTATGCCAGACATCGAGGTACAGGGGTGACAGGAATACTGACGCCAGCGCTGCCGTGCGCATCGACAACAACGATGCTATGGTTCAGAGTTCAAAGGCAAACATGGGCGGGCCTTCATGCATCTGATTAGCAAGTGTTAGTGACAGAATTACGGTCTGACAGATGAGTCTAGTTGCCTGTCGTATAATCAATGGGTAATTCAGCGAGAACCCTATGGTATCATTATCAGTGTTTGGCAGACTTTTCGGTCGCTCACTTATTCTTCCATAAATCCTTAAATTTACTCCAATGTTGGATAGTGAAAAACTGTCTTCTAAGCAATGTGGAGAACGATAACAGACAGATATTACTTTAATTTATCAGGTCTGGAGTATTTTTATTTACTCTGTTGTATGACGTGAAAGGATTTAAGCTCCATTTTTAAGGACAGCAAATATGGCATTAGTACGGTATTATTAAGGACTAGGTGTGAGTGACTTTGGTTGGGATTTTGTTGTGCCGTTGGCTCGACACAGTGCTGCCACCCTCTGGTGACATGGTATGCCGAAGTTTACACTGTACAGTGGATGCAAAATGTACGGTAAATCCTCCGAGAGGTGTTCTGCAGGACTTGATATGAATTAAACAGTATAGCGCACGGGTGCATAATTCCGTCTGTTGTGTTATTAAATCCTGTTAGATACCAGTTACTAGATATCTGCACACATGTCATCAACAGAAACAAGATTCTGATCATCTGATGAGGTCAAAAAGCAACAAGTTTTTTTGGAGGCCTCACTCAACCCCCTCTGGTGTAAAATTGCGGAGGGTTTACACTTGAGATACTTTTAATACATTCCTCATGTATAATTACACCAAGTCTCCAAGTGTTAGGTAGAAGAGGATTAAACATAATTATATATATATATATATATATATATATATATATATATAAATTTTAAATGGTTGTTTCTATTTTGACACTCTCTGCAGGTTTTGTCCAGAGTTTTGCACTGCAGGTTTTGCACCGACTGTGTGATCCCTGAGAGACTTAAAACATGCACAACCCCAGGTTGTATTACTGATGATGTCCCCAAAGTTGTGTGATAGAAGATGTATCAAACATCTGTTGATATATATATATATACACACACACACATACATAGAGAGAGAGAGAGAGAGAGAGAGAGAGAGTAGTTTATGATATAGTTTAGAAGCAATAGAAACAAGGACTTAAAAAAAAAACCCTTGTCTTTCTAGGTTATATGTAGTATCACAATAGGTTTATACATAAGCATAAATTTATAACATAAATTTGTAGTTAAATATTTATGTAAAAAGTTTTGAACAACTTCATATTTTTCACCTAGCACAACCCAGTTGCCAAAGAGGTATGTACATTGAATTGTAAACCTGTCAAATGTTTTGTCTCTGATCGTATTTTTATTTAATATTCAACTGATGAATGCATGTTTAAAATACACCAACTGGAAGTGAAAGGTACTAAAACAACTTTAGACAATCACGATATTGGTCATACTGAACTAGAATTTGAAATCGTCATTCCCGACAGGATGATCCTCAGGTGAAAAATGAAAATGTTTTAAAGTAGATTACCTTAGTTTTTAACAACCTGTTAAATCTGAAGGCTACTCATGTGAAAATATGAACATCTACCATCTTGACGTTATGTAAGCGTGAAACATGTATGAACTACTCATCTCTTTCCATTTTGTGTTGCCATGGGCTACTGTCAGCATTGCTGTGTGTGTTTAAATTTACACAGACTAATTGAGCTGTTGGCTGTCACTGGGCTTGTCTCAGAAACTCTGCAAGACAGATGTTTCCAGAGTGCCTAAAATCCCAAGTGTGCTTTCTAAAATCATAGGGGGCATATGAAATGGTTACGTTGCTACCGGTTAGTGAATTTATCTTAAACTGATGTCTTCAAACAGTAATTCAGCAGTTGCTTTTTTGCGTAACTTAAATTTCTTTAAGAAAACATATTGCATTTAGATACAGTAAATCACGTGAAATCGTACATTTTGTCCATCTTTGTCTTTATTTCATGAGTAGAAGTTAAAAAAAAACCCATAAATGCAATAGTGCAGTGAACTGAATTTGGTAAACAATCTTTTTCTTTTTTTAAACCCTGTTGTTTGATGCCCCCCCTGCCTCGTTCTCCTAATCATAGGCCCCAGTGTCTCCCATCACCATGGTTACCATGCATCACATGGCACAATAGCACCCGGTAAACTGAAACAGGAAATTTAATAGCAATCAACTCAAAGTGCCATCACAGGAACATGTCTTGTGCTCAGTCTTCCTCTCTTCTTGCCCATCAGGGAGAGGCATCTCCTTTCCTCTCTTGCTCAATAGCTGTGAGAAGACAGGGATAGAAATCTGTTAATATGGTAGCACAACTCGGCAGTCTCTCCTTTAAACCACGAAATGTGACGTTCTTACAAATGGGACGATTATTATTCACGCGAGAGATATTTTCTGCCAACAAACTCAGGTCTGCAGTGCAGTGCTGATGTGGTATTTTGACAAGGGTGGAGCTGACACCTATTTGCTGACATGGGAATCTGTGCCTGAAGTGAGAGAAGCTGCTGAGTTTGAGTGTGTGTGTGTGTGTGTGTGTGTGTGTGTGAAGGAGGGAGGTGTGTTAGTCTTAGAGGTTTGAAGAAAATGATAAATGGGTAAGACCTTCGCACACTGAGAGAATGAATAATGAAGGAGAGGGAGGTAAAAAAGTGGAAAATAGGATTGACAAAACACTGCACCACAACCAGAGGAAAAGAGAGAGAGAGAGAGAGAGAGAGAGAGAGAGAATTGCCAACACCACACCCCAAAACTGAAAGGACATCCACTCCATCCAGTGCTTTTTGAATTACTCACTTTCTTTGGTGGGTAAAGGATTCTTTTCTTTTGTCTCCGTCTTCTTCAGCTTGGTCTTATCAAACCTTGCAATTTCCGTCAGGTCAGGCTTATCAGACATGTTTGCTGTTCAAAAAAAAAAAAAAAAAAAGAAAAAAAGAAAGAAAGATAAAAAAAAACTGCCACTGAAACTTGACCTTGCTTTGTCTCATAAAAATGATATCACAAATGAATCAGTCTTTTTTTTTTTTTTTTTGGTTCCTTTTTTTTAAATATAACCGTACTGTATTTACATATCATCACAATATCATAAAATACATTAAAAAAAAAGAAGAAGATAATTTGTCCTAATTTGAAAGTGGAAAGCCACTGAGGGTGTGTATTGCAGATGGAGGTCTATGTGGTGGTATAGGCGAGACAGCTGAAATGCCTTAATGGGGAGTGCCATGTTCTTTCTCTGCATGCATGTGTGATGAAGGCAGAGCACACGTGTGTGGGCTTTAGCGGCCATCCTCCATGACTTCTTTATGATCTTCTTCCCCTTCCTCCTCCTCCTCACCCACCCCTTCTTCCCCCCCCCCCCCATCTTCTTACACGTACATGTTACAATGATTCCTACATTACATGTTTCAAATAAGCCTTCTTTGTCTCCAAGTCTGTCTTTCCCTCCGTCCTGGGGTCCCGCTCTTTGTTCTCTCCTTGCTGTCTCATTCATCCCATTGCAGGCAACCCCCTCCCTCTCCTCCTCCCGGTCTTGCTACCCCTTTCCCCCCCTCTCCTCTGGCTCTTTTGCTCCTCTCTCTTCTCCCGCATGCCTGACTGCAGCGGCTGCCTTCGGTGGTGAAGAAATTAGATAGCTAATCCTGTCTGCTTCTTCCCAACCGTGTTCATACATACAGTCTTATCATTCCCATCCATCCAGCCATTCATTCATCCATCAATCCGTCTCTGCATTCTTCCGTTACTGCACACGTTTAGCCCTTTTGAGTAATATATTTTTCTATGCGACCGAAGCCCAAGTTCACAGGTAATGTTGCTGTTTTACTCACGCTCTGTCTGAGGGGAGAATGAAGGAGAGAATTGCTTACCGTAGGGTCTCAATGGGGCTGTGTCCACAGGCAGAGAGAAAGGTAGTTCTTGTCTGTCTGCTGTTTCCCAGGCTGCGTCTTCTAGTGTCTGTGCGTCTGTGTCTCCACAAGGGCGTGGACTTATGAGAGAGAGAGAGAGCGAGAGAGAGAGAGAGAGGGGGGGAGAGAGAGAGAGAGAGAGAAAAAGAGCGATATGTCCACCCCATCCCCCTCCTTTTCCTATCTCTAGTTAATATTCATGCCTTAGATGGAATAGAGGGTTTGAGCCTTTGTAAAATGAAAAGTCAGGGAGTTAGCCTCATGCTATTCAGCACAGCCCATGATTCATGATCAAACATGAACTATAACAAATCAATGGCTGGGTAAAAAGGTATGTGCTTTTGGGTATTGGGCAGCCACAGGCAGTGATGGTGGTGTTACTTAATAGCAGTGCAAATGGTGTGTGTGTGTGTGTGTGTGTGTGTGTGTGTGCGCGCGTGTGCTTGCACATGTGTGTGTGTCTGTGACAGCTGCTTGGCTGGGGGGGGAGGGCTAAACCTCTAGGTCTGGGAGGGTGACTTCGTGGGAGAGTAAGACCCTGAGTCATGATTTGAATTAGAATTGAGCTCAAAGAACTGACTCTAGAACGGGAATTGCCCCCTATCTCATCCCAGTGTTGTCCTTCCGATTGTATGAGGTGATGTAAACAACATTATTTCCCACAAATAAAAAATGAGTTAAGAGCAGACCTCGTCATACTGTGAGTCATGAGACATGCCGGTAAAAACACTGAAGCATCTTTTGGGAAGGGCTTCTGATGAATATTGATGAGAATACTCGTCTATGCATTTTGGTTGCTTTCGTTCTGTTGTATGCTACTGTATTCTATTCTAAAATGCTTATTTTATGTGATAAGAATGTCACCATTTTCCTAGTAATACACACGACGGTGCCCACATCACCACCTAGTGGCTATTTTCTTAAACAACAGAAAAACACAAAGGCCTTAAATATGATGGGAATCATTAAAAGGCAGGGTTGGCACCACAGAAATATTCAATGTCACAATTTTTTTGTTTCACTGCCTTTATATTAATGTATCACTGAATAGTTGATATGAGCAAAATCTAAACTTTCTATTCAGACAAAATATGTATTTCACTGACTTAACATTTTTTGAGTATAAGGTAAACAAGACCCCTTTTGTAGTAAAATCATGTTAACGTTCTTCATTGCCAAATAACTTTTGTCGTAGCTAGTATTAATACAAACTCTACACTGAGTTATAACAGCTCAAACACTGTCCACAACGGCACATTGACTCAAAGACAGCAAGACACCATAAGGTCTTGTCAACGAATTTTACACATTTTAAAGACTCTGTGCCATATTTCGATGTCTTTACAAACTCAATCAAGACACTGACAAAAGCACCAAAATTACTATGTCTGTTTTTATGTATTTTTGGATGGACAGAGATGTGTGTATGTATGCATGTATGTGTGTGTGTCTATCTATCTATCTATCTATCTATCTATCTATCTATCTATCTATCTATCTATCTATCTATCTATCTCTCTGTCTGTCTGTCTGTCTGTCTGTTGTTCTAAATCAGACTATGATAAACCAAGTGTGTATGCTGTTTGAAATTTCCAAGTGCTTTTTGAGCTGATCCCATTAAAAAAAAACATGGCTACATTGCTCACAAATTAAACTTTTGCCTGAAAAATTAAGCAGTTTATATTTAAGACCTCTTAGCTGTCCCAGTGTTCTCTCCAGGACTGGCAAGAAACAAACTAGAGCAGGACTGGTGTCCATCAAATTTAGACAGTCTTTTCCTTTGCTTAAAGGTATCTCAAATGATAAATTCGTAGAGCGTAGTCACAAAAAGCGCTTTGGAGACGCATTCGTTTTCACTCTGTGGAAATTATATTTCACACTACTGAACAAACCTTAAATTCAGGATCAATTAAAAGAAATATATTAGTTCTGCTGACCATATTATGAGTCAAAAAGAAATATGAGATGTTTTTTTGACCAAACGCACATCATATTTTTTCCTGTCACCATTCATGTAGTGCCAGATTAGTTACATAAATCAGGCATTAAACGTGGCCCCCATAAATTCCCGAAGATAGCGCATATATATTTATGTAAATGCTAATAGCACTGCTTGTGTGCAACAGCTGCCTCCATTAAATATTTCATGAGCCCATACTCAGCCATCAGCTTCTCTGAATGAGAGATGAGGTTATAAAACATGTTTGCTAGCAGGACGGCAGATCCTAACATTACTGTGTTATCAGACGGCGAGTTTCCCTTGTAAATACCAATGCAGTTGCTTTTTTCATCAGCCTACTGAACAATTTAAAAGAAGACAGAGAACAGACAATGGATGGACTACGTTTTATGTATTTGCAACAGGATTTCTATCACACCCTTGTCATATATTATTGTTTGATTCGAGATATGCGTATCTGCCTTTTGAAGCGGCGATGTCATACAAGTGAACAGAAAGCATGTATCTTTGCTGGAATAGCCTCACTCCGTATGGGTGGTTTCTTATCCAAACTCTTTGCGAGTCTATGACTACATCCATCTCTGTGAGTTGAATGAAACTAATCAGACGAGCAGCTTGAACGTCAATCATTACTATCGATGGTTTGAGGTGTTTGTGGTCCGCCTCTTCGGTGGGTTGAACAGGAAGCTGAGGAATCTGTGCATGACCTTCACTTTGACTCCAAGCTCTGCCATTAACCTTTGTACTGAAAATGCTACCGGTGTGAAGGCGTCAGGTCAGGCCGCCCATGATAAGGTCAGTCAGGCAACCAATTTGTCCTGGAAAAAGGCCAGAGGAAAGCCGATGAACTCTCAGATACCATCAGATCAAGTCTAATTCTTTAGAGTGTTGGATTTTTTTTTTACTCTTATGCATTTAGTTAGAGTCGTTTCATGATGCTGTGCACATCAAGATGTGCATGAATGTATGGACAAACCAAGCCACTGGATGGCAGTAAAGTCATACTTTTTTTTACATGTTAAAATTCCGAATGGTAGCGTCACAACGTTTTCTTTCTAGCTATACACTCAAAACTTTATCGTTCCATCGTCGTGGTAATTTCCAAAGCACATCTTTCAGGCGGTACTGCTTCACATTTCTCAGCGTATTCGTTATCTTAAAGATTATTATAGATAGACAAAAGACTAAACACGAGGTCATTAATATTTGCTTTATTAGATATTTGTAGGACCCTATGTCCTGATTCAAAGCGAAAATATGCAGCCACGGACTCAGCGCCGTATTGTAGGTAACATCATTTCAGAAGATTATTACTGAGTCATTTATTAATCATGCTCAGTGCGTGTAGTGTGTGTTGTGCGTGAGTCAGTAACACTAATCAGTAGGGAGGGAGGCCGGGCATTCACCCAATGACCTTTTTCAGCTGGACACCGAATCAGTCCTGGCCTCCTGTGACCTCGCCTAATATGCTCCTCGTACTTTCTATCTTCCCTTTCTCTCAACTGATAATTCTTTGTAGTTTTGTAAGAAGACTACTTTAATGCTAAGCCTACACCGTGGTGGCTTGTATTATCCAACATCCTGCTGAGCATTAACCTTGAATAACACAGAAGCCCTTTCTTTATCTTTCAATGTAGGATCTTTTGGGGAAGATATTAGTCTGGTTTCAGCTGTTCTCTTTGATGGACATGTCTAGTTGGTTTGGCAGCCGGCGATGCTTCTGCATGTGTGTCTGGCAGGTACTCTATCTTTTGTTTGAAAACAGAGCCAATGTAATCGCCTGAGATAAAATATACTTTTAAGGAAAAATAAAATATCAGAAGTTGTTCTGTTGTGTTAATATGTGAATATGTGTACGCATTCTGTTTTGTGCTATTGAACATCTTGCTGTTTAGTTTTATGTAGTAAGAAAGGATGTTAATTATTATGATTATGATTATTATTATTATTATTATTATTATTATTATTATTATTATTATTGTTATTGTTACGGGGGGGAGTTGACCTATAGCAGTGAAGGTTATCATTGTAACAAAAAGGCCACATATATTTACTTATTAGGTTTGGAAACAATAAAAAGCCAGCAGGCATTTGAGAGATTATAGGCATTCCACACATCAGTGGGCAAATCCCTTTTCTTTTCCCCTGTCTCTCTTTGGCTCTATTTTCTGCTCCTTGGAGTCAGGTTCACATGACATCTCACCGCTGTGCTCACCAGAGCGGATCATCAGGACGTAGCAATGCTCCTCACATCAGTGAGTACAGCCTGCTCTTCTCCACACACACACACACACACACACACACACACACACACACACACACACACATACATCTATCTCTCTCTCACTCTCATTCTCTTTCTCTGGGCCTAGTGATCATTCTCTGATGAGACACTTCTAACAATGAAGGTATCATTAAAGGTAAGCAAATGGCAGACAGTCTAAATAAAAGCTCTTCCTTTCACACAAAGAAACGAATGAGTCCGGAATCCCAGACTCGTCGGAGGTGAAGAATAGACACTGATTAGTCTCCCTGTTATCAGCTGTCTGAGCAGTTGGCAAAACGTATAGGGCTGTGACTCTTGATCTTTGCCTTCCTAACTGTGAGAATGCACAGGAAGAGCTTAAGAGAGCACAGAACACGCAGAGAAACATCCCAGTTATTCCAGTTCATTAATTCATATGCTACATGTCCAAGTGATGCTTAGAGTCAGGGGAATACAGAGAGTAACACACACACACACACACACACACACTACAGCAGAACTCCTTACTGTGTTTTCCCGAGCCCTGTTTGGAACTAGTTTATCATTCAGTGGCGAATGTCACACAGAGACAGTAACTGGCAGTTTACTGATTGGTATGGGCAGCGTGTAGGGCATTGGCGTATTGAAAAACTCAGGTTCAGACAGATCTGATTCAAATGCTGAACATATGAAACAAAAACAGCGGGTGACTGGCTAACCGTTAACTGTCACATCACAAGGCACAATTCAAATCATGAAAAGGCCACTTGCACTCTTACCATAAGTTGTCTTATGTCCTAGACCTTTTCCAGCCCTCATCTTATCATGACACATTGAGAGCTTTATTTGAGATCTCTAAGACAATTCATTTATGTGTATGTGACTAGACACCCACCCAGACAATATGATCATATTATTGGCCATTAGCTGAGGAAAGAGGAAAAGCGAATAGTGCAGTGTTAACGCAGTAAGTCAGACACTCCGTCTCCTCAAGATTAAATGAAAGATTAGACTGTCACATTTATGTAGATAAAGAGGACTTTCATCCATTAGTTTTCATATTCAGTCTACACATGGAGCATCGTTCCATCAGTTCCATCTGTGTGTGTGTGTGTGCGTGTGTGTGGATGGGTAGGTGGGTGTGTTTGATAGAGCTGAGCCTGGATATTGATAAAAAGCTCTATATTTGCAGGTAGTGGG
This sequence comes from Chanos chanos, assembly GCF_902362185.1. Taxonomy (NCBI): domain Eukaryota; kingdom Metazoa; phylum Chordata; class Actinopteri; order Gonorynchiformes; family Chanidae; genus Chanos; species Chanos chanos. Next base: position 52,569,053 of record NC_044496.1, on the reverse strand, counting down.
TCTGAGAAGAGGCGATGTTAGATGAGATCCGTCTCTCACGTGTGTTGTTACAGGTGTAGTTAGATTCAGACATGTCCTCGCTCTCTCCTTTCAACAGTGTGGTTATCTGGCGTGGCCAGCCTGTATAGAGAGACAGAGATGGAGAGAGAGGGGAAGGAACTGAGCAAGAATTATAGAAACACCATGCTCCTAATACACACACACACACACACACACACACACACACACACACACAAGACAGTTTCTTATCAGGCACAGACAGCAACTGTTATCTGGGACATCTCTGTATTCTGGTGGTTCAAGTTCTTTACTCCAGAGTAAAAGTTATCTAAGAGAAAAAGATGGTAGGCTGAGCAAATAAAGGTAAAAAAAAAAAAAAAATCCCAAATGAAATACATTTCACTCTCTCGTTTTATCCAATTCTCATCTCACCTTGCATTTTCATTTCATAGCTGTATATGAAAACAATTTGTTTTATTTGCGCGCGCGTGAGACTCGCGTGGCACTATACCAGGAGTACGTGTGGTATTGGTGCCATTCAAGATGACATTGCTTCTTCAGCTCATAAAACAGTGTCTGAGAATATAAAACCTCTGTCCAGTGCTTTGTATTAAAACCATTCCCCCACTCTGGGTCTGTTTGGAGGTGAGAAAAGCCTGATTCTTTGTGCTCTGGCTGCACCGGGGGAGGAGAGCTGGTTAATTGCGGCCTCTGTGGGGATAAGAAGTGAACTGGGCTTTGAGAGGCAGTGGAGCTACGCTCATTTGGACACCACCTCTTCATCAGTGTGTCTGCATCCCCGTGCTCCAAAGCTGCTGAAAACGAATGGACTCACTTTACTGGGCCCCAGGTGCTGCATCTGCCAACACCACTTATTCCCTGCATTGGAATTTTCCCTTAGACGCACACAAACCATTTCTTTGGTCGGCGGTTTCAATTTTTTTTAAATTTATTTGTATTTTTTATTTATTTATGCACATACATACATACATACATACACACACACACACACACACACACACACACACATATATATATATGTATATTAAAGATAGTATGTCAAGGCTGTGTCGTCAAAGACTTGAATTTTGTTTTGTAATGTTCAGTTAAAAATAATGTTTTTTGAATGCAAATTTGATCAAAAAAAATCCTTGTAAGTACTTGACTTTGATATAGCTATATTGTCAGTGACAGGACCATGACAATGCAAAGTTAGATCGACATATCTGGATTCAGCCATGATTTAAGGGGGGAAAAAAAATCAATACGAGACTACCAAGGTCATCTTAGCACGACTTCCAGAGACGGCAGGCTCCTTCCATTCAAAGAAAGCAAAGCCAGTGACCGGTATGAGGAGACAGGCTCTCTCATTAATAGAAAGAGAGATGGCTGCCAGCCGGAATACAGAGGGGATGCTCTCTGAGTTATGCTATTATAGTGTTGTCAGGGGGATGTTGGCGGCTCCGCTAAGGGGCCCTGTGTGGCTCCACTGTGGAACGGCCAGGTGACAGTCTGTTTCTTGTTACTATGCCGATGGGGAGGCAGGATTAATGCTGGAGATGTGTTGTCTGCCTGCCTTTGTCTATGCTAATCGGAGGATGCTGGCGGACAGATGAGGCCGCAATTTTGTGTGTATCGCTGTGTGTGTGTGTGTGTGTGTGCATGTGTGTGTGTGTGTGTGTGCGTGTGTGTGTGTACAGTAAGGCAGGGTGTAATCACCATCCCTCAGATACATTATCTCCTCACAATAGGCAAGCGCAAACTGAGAGGAACCCACATCCATTTCCCCACTGGCTGCTTTCCAGTGTCAAGGAGCCACATAATTGGGAGAAATTGAGCATTAATAAATGTTGGGCCAGGGCGTTATTCGCAGAAATATGGGGATGGAGAACACTTTGACTTGGGTGAGAAAAAAAGAGAGAAAGGCAGCCTCTCTGCCAATTCTCTGATGTCACTGCATCCACTTTCTTCTGTTCAAGGCATTTTTTCATGTTATGTCTCCCATGACATGACCTTGGTATTATGCTTTCTATGCAAACAGTTCCAGTGTGTTATCTGACAGCCTAGCAAATTACTATTAAGAATAATTAGCATTATTCATCTTTGCTTATATTTTAGTTTGTTTTGGGGTTTTTTTTTTTTTTTTTTTGATGTACATGTTCATTTTTTTATTTTCGTTGAATTATGAAATGGTTCAACCTCGCTTGCTTTTTAATGTCGTAATTAGGTTTAGAGATTCATTAGAGTACACTGCTCATTAGGTTGAATCACATGATCTCGTGAGGTCGTTTGCTCTTACAGTCAATGAAACTGCCTCACGTTTCCTTGTTAAATGTATCTCTTGTGAAAACAGTAAGGGAAAGAGCCCTACACTTAATTATCTTGACATCTCATCTTGTGTTATTTTACTGGTACTCTGTACCAGTGACTTCAGTGGCTCTGGATAACAGAGGGGGGGGGGACTACTTCAACTAATTAAAGGTGGTTGAACACAAATGAGCTCTAAAACAACTTAGCCTGACTAACGATACAGCGCCCTCACAATGAATCTCTGCTGACGCTAATGTTTAAGCCTTAGTCATGGTCAAACATTTCTTTACAGTGACGTGATTGACTCCCTGTCGTTTTTTTTTTTTGTCTCAGGTCACCTCGCACTTTTTTCATGGCTAAGCGTCTACCAATGTCGGAGTGAAATAAATCATATAAGCTTACATTCAAGCAAGTCTGTCTGAGTATTGTGAGGTGTAAAAAACAAAAAAAACAAAAAACAAAAATGTTTTTCTGACGATGAGACCTCAAAATGCTTTTGTCACACTTGACACTATCACACATTTGACAAATCACTCATTTAACACTCAAAATAAAGATATAGCTGATTGTTTTTGTTCATCTCAATTGGAGCGGCTATGGCCTCAGCTGTTTTTCTATAATCTTTTTTTTTTAGAATGAAAACATGTAGGAGATGTCTAATATCTCTATTAACAGTCAGTACTTTACACTTGTGCTTTCACATTTTGGGCGAAATCCACGCTTTTTTTTAATGCGCGTTTCTCCTCCGTTACGCTGGTCAGCGTGTTGCCCTGTGTGCCTCTTTCTCTGGAGTGTTCTGCATCGGAGCCGTAAACAGCTCTGTTTCCCCAGATCAGCCGTGATGCCTCCCTCTGCTTCAGGAAGGAGATCTCAGCGGGGAGTCGTTTATCAGCACGAAGAACCATCTCTGCCTGCCCTAAAAATGTCTCCTCCACAGTCTTGGCTTCCTGTTTTGCGGAGAGAGAGAGAGAGAGAGAAAGAGAAGAGAAGAGAGGAGCAGGGGTAGGGAGGTTAATGGATTCACGAGGGTGGAACTCCAATTCTGCCCCCCCCCCCCCCCCCCAAATCTAGACTTGCAGCTGAGAGAAACAGAAATGGGGGTTCAGAACTCACCTGGTGCCTCTGCTCCTCTTTTTTTCTTTTTTCTTTTTCACACCACATAGAACTCTGCCCAGAAGTGGATTAGCCAATTAGACAGCCAGTGGCTGGCTCTATCTGCTAAAGCCTGCTAGACATAGCTCTGCACAGGTTCCCTCAGATAAGTGACCAGCTCTCTCGCAGTAAACACTCTGCCGATAAAAACGTGGAGGTGGGTGACCATGACTCTGAATATAACTCAAGGCATGGAGCTCCTCACTGGCCTAAGGACGTCCAGGAGGGATAACCTTAAAGAACATGAGATTGTGGTAAACGATAACACGAGGTCAGGAAAAGGTAAACCCATGTGTCATCTGTAAAAGTACTTAAGCGACGACGCGGTAATTATCGGACAACAACGGCTATACGTGATGGTAATTTGCCTCCTGCACGACGCATGAGTGAACAACGACTGGCTGTCGGCTTGCAAATTTGACTCTTTAAAATGTAAAACTTGTGTATTTATGTAATTTGTTTACACATAGCTCGGCAGTCAATTATTCAGGCGTGTGTTCCTGAATTCTATATGGGACGTGAAAGCCAACATCTCGTTCAACATTGTTTGCAAACAGCACACCGTCAACGGGCCAATGCAAATGACCTACTTTTCTGGACCTGTTCACTATTTTTAATGAGCCGTCAGAAAACGTGGAGAGAGCTTTTCAATGACTTATAGATTTGATAAACATGAGAAATCATTATGCTCATGGGAATACTTAAATATTGGCAAAAAAGGAATACATGTGCAAAATTGATTGTGTTGTCTTTTAATTCAAGTCTGACTTGGTTAATAGATTTAAGCGGCAGAGATCTTGTCAAGTACTAGGTTAATTAAGAACTTTGTCAATGAGTTGTTTATATATATATATATTCACTATGTACAGCACTCTGTTCATACTCCGTTCTTTATCCTCACTGCTTTTTTAGCATTTAGTATATCTTTGAGGGTTTTTTTTTTTTTTTTAAAGTCCTCTGGTTCTGCATGGATGGAATAACTCATTGAAAATATTTCCTCTTCACAGAACAGATAAGTGAGATCCTCACAAAGCAATGAAATGATTTTTCAAAAACCCATCGGTTCAGCACGTGAATAAAAAAGACAGGAAACGCAACAAATTAAATGGAACAAAAGACATTACAATGCATTCCCGTTTCCACAAAGAATTAAAACTTTTATCCTCCGAATGTCTTTTTCTTTTTTTCTTTTTTTTTGGGGGGGGGGGGGGAGAGAGAAACATCTTTAATCCAAAGGATTAACACAATTGAGTTTTTCTTAAGTATCCGTTCTGTAATTCCACTAGTTTTCTAAGCCCGGTCCTTTATGAGACAGCTGCAGGATTTCCGTGCGTGGAGGTAAGAAAAGGCAAATTGCTTGGCAGTGGGTAAGCGGGTACTAGTGCATCTGTGGTGGGCAGATTGGTCGGCGAGCCAACAGGAAGTGAAGCCTTAATGGTCGCTGTGCGTTTATCTTGTCCTTCGGCCTATTGAGACCAATTACCATGGCCAGCCAAGCCTGACAGGAAGATTTCATGCTTCAGAAAGCGAGTGAGTCAAAGGTTTCCTGTACTTTGGGTTGAAGAGATGATTCGCTGCCACAAGACGCAGCTGCTGCGCTTGAACATGATGCCTCTGAGTGGAGGAAGAGAGCGAGAGAAAGATAGAGAGAGGAGAAAAAGAGGAGAAGATACGTCTCATTGTTATTTAATTTGTCTAACAAGCACACGGAAATAAAGGCACGCGAAGCATATTTCAAAACCGAGCGATTTGCGGTACAGTAGCTCTGTATCGAGCGATAGAGCGATCAGCTGATCTCAGTACAGTTGCGTCGAGAGTTTTTTTTCTCTGTGCCCAAAAGGCCCCCCGAAGCTATTATATGTTGAATCAGGTGTTAATTAAATAATTTATCTACACACACACACACACACCAGGTGAGCAGATGTTGTTTATCTTTAATAAACAGGCCATTGAAAGGCAAAACGGCGCAACTCCCACCATCCCCGCGTGTGCGTTTTCCTCTCTCTCCACCTCCTCCACCGCTCTAACTAACGTCCCCCTGCTCCGCCTCACCACGCACTGAAGAAGAGAGAGGGACTCTCTTTCCCCACAGAGGTCTCTGAGTGGCTGGCTCAGCAAAGGCCAGTTCAGTCTCTCATTACTGCAGGATAAGCACTGGTGAGAGGACACTGAGCATAATAGTATTGATGTGTTTAACGTAGTGAGAACCCGATACAAGCACAGAGTGTTCCTGTCACGGCAAAGTGTGCTCTAGTCCTGACAGATGCTCCATTTGTCAGGCTTCTCTCTCTCTGACTCACTCTCTTTCTTTCTCTCGCTTCCCTCTTTCTCTCTGTTTCTCTTTCACACTCTCTCTCTCTCTCTCTTCTCTCTCTGTCTCTCTCTCTCTCCTCGCTGTCTCTCACTCTCTTTCTCTCTCTCTTTTTATCTGTCTCTCACCATTCTTTTCTTCTCTCCTACCCCATCCCTAAGCCATGGAAATTGGCATAACCACCTCCAAAGTGACTATTTATTTCAGTGCTTCCTGGATGATTCTCTTCCTTTCTGTCTTTTCCTTTGTGTGTTTTGGCTGTGTCCTATTCTTTTATGTAAGAGCCGAGGCAGATCCTTGATATTGCAATGCTGTTTGTCAGTCTGAACCGAGAGCACTGTTTCCATGGTAATCCTACTACGAGTCAGATGAGTGAAAGTGTTGAGCTAATGTTCGTTAGCCTGGCTGTGTAAGACAGGAGGGAGAAAATGGGGGGGGGGGGGGTGTTGGGGAATGGGGAAGGGATGGGATGGGGTAGGGGGACCTGACTGTGGACACAGATGTTTCCAAATGACCCGTTCATAACGCCTCATCCTGCCAAGTTCTAATAAGCTCTGTGTATGCGTGTGTGTATGTTTGTGTGTGTATGCGTGTGTGTATGTTTGTGTGTGTGTGTGTGTGTGTGTGTATATGCGTGTTTGTGTGCGTGTGAGTGTGTGCGCACGTGCATGTGCGTGTGTGTGTGCGTATATGTGTGCGTGTGTGTGCGCAGGTGTTTGTGTGTGTGTGTGTGTGTGTGTGCGTGTGTACGTGCATGTGCGTGTGTTTGTGTGTGTGTGTGCGTGTACATGTGTGTGCATGTGTGTGTGTGTATGTGTGTGTGTGTATTTAGCTTTGCTTAGGTAAGCAGCAGAAAAGGAGGAGTAGAAACTGGAGGAGGAATGTCGCAACCTATGAGTAAACACCAGATTAAATATTCATGAAGAAACAATTCATCTGAGAAGTCTTTTATTCCCAATTTTATAACAACACCTGATTACTCTCAATTCTTGTTTCCCTGCAATTTTGATATAAATTATTCAAAGCTATTAGCAGAAGTGTCTGTTATTAAAACTGCTGTGAAGATGCAACATTAAACAGGCCTAGTAAAATGAGGTGTGCTTCAAATCACTAAGGGACTTGACATGAGAAAATATTATAGTATCAGTCTGAGGTAACGTTCAACTTCAAATGTAACTATTTTCTGTATACTGGGGGGTTGAAACCTTGCTCGATCTTTTTTTCTTTTTGGAGACACTGCATGTTGTGTTATTTAATGCTTTAAGACTGCCCATTCTCAGGCTATCTTACTAAACACACTTTCCAATCACACCAGTTTCAACGTCCATTTCTCTAACTCATTTATTTCTGCTCAAAATGCAACGTTGTCCATTCCTTGCTGTAACAACTGGAGATTTACTGGAGCCATGGGCTGAATCCCTCCTTATGGGCTGTGAGTGGTTGGTTACTGGTACACACACACACACACACACACACTCCCTCTCATACGTGTATGTGTGTGAGTGTACAGCTTGAACATGCAGAAGCTATGGGAGAATGACAGCATGTATCCACTAGAGGGGAGAGAAGACCTAGGAGCTCATTACACACTTCACATGAATCATTAGTGTGTGTCTTCGCTTGCCACTCATTAAAGAGCACCCCACTGTTGCCTCTCTCTCTCTCTGTTTCTTGCACACACACACAGACAGACACACACAGAGACACACAGACATACAAACACACACACACACACACACACACACACACACACACACACATACACACACACATACACATATTCTACACATTCCCACTCTTGCTCTCTCGTTGTTGTACACAAACTCACACGGACAGATAAAAACACAGAGACTACTGAGGAATTCTCTTTTACACACACACACACACACGCGCGCGTGTGCACACACGCACGCACACGCGCACGCACATACACACACACACACACACACACACACATATATTCTACACATTCCCACTCTTGCTCTCTCGTTGTTGTACACAAACTCACACAGACAGATAAAAACACAGAGACTACTGAGGAATTCTCTTTTACACACACACACGCACACGCACGCACACGCGCACGCACATACACACGCACAAATATACAAATACACACACACACACACACACACACACACACACACAAATACACACACACACACACACACACACACACACACACACACACACTCACACACAAATACACGAACACACATACACACACAGGTTGAACAGAAATCTCCTGAATACAAGTGCTTTCACCCTGCATCTCAGGTTAGAGGATGAATGTGAAGCCCTTCTCCCATTTCCAGTGGGCCATTCCTGCTGAGCTCACGAGGCCCGTGGCTTCAGGAGCTGACAAGATAAGACGTACACAAAAGGGATTTACAACATATATTTGCGCGGCAACCTCTTTGATATCTGCTCACAGCCAATGTAACACTTGCCTTCAACTTGAACAGCTGAAAACTACAATCACACCACTGTTAAAGGAAAATATCAAGTAGGAGTGATTTCTTTAAAGCTCAGACCAGGAGACTGTGTCATCGAATAAGTATAGTGATAAAAAAGAAAAAAAAAAGAAAAAAAAAAGTATATAAATATTATATTGATATTCATGGAAACTGTAACACATTTAGAAGCAGTTGGAGTTTTGTGTAGTGACAGGGTGGTATTTTGGCAGCAGCTTGTATGTGTATGTGCGATGCGGACCTTGCGAAAAGTTACGATTTAAAACATTAACTTTGTGAGATGAGTCTAAGGTAGCATTTTCTGAATGCACTGAATACTACACGTTCTGCTTGATAGAAATGGAAAGGAGCAGCATGCGTGTGCATGCGGTAACAGGATAAGCATGTTCTCCTGTAGTGCAGCGTGGAGCGGGAGAGGAAGTAGTGAACTCCCTGCAGACAAGATTTCGATTGGCGAGAGGAGTGGTGGGGGAGGGGGGGAGGGGTGGGGGGGGGGGTACATGTACTTGTCTGTTTAGACCCTATAGCTGTAGCTATAGCTGACAACTCTGATTCCTTAATGAACATGCACACACATACACACACACACACACACACACACACACACACACACACACACACACACACACATATTCCGCCTTTACGTCATTCAGGGGCTGTGAAAGACACACAAACGAAAAAGAGAGAAATAAATAAGTGGAAAAAAATCAAATAAAACCACAAAAAACTCCCCAGAAAAACACTTGAAAGTGCGGTGAGAGTGAAACTTCCATGAATGATTATACTGTGACCTTACTCCAATATGTCCTTATCAAGTAAAGCTGGGTTACCTCTCCTAAAAAGTTCAGCTTGAAAGCAGTTGGGCTTTTATTTGATATTAGGGGTGTTTGGTATACATTTATTTTTTTGAGACAGGGCAGCTTCAACTGAAAAGTCGATTTTTTTTTATTTTTTTTACTTCAGTATTCTTTTTCAGCGTGCACCCTTCCCAAGGTCACTGACAGTTTTAGAAGCTCTTTAGTGATTACATTCAATTATCACACTGAGGCTTCTTTTAATACAAATGGCCATCAGTTTTATACAAGGCATTGGAGAATACAAAAGCAAGGCTCACTAAATGATCTTTTCTCCCCCTATTTCCTTAGCTCAAGTGCTTTAGAGCTGAAATCCGATTGTCTCGCTGTTTTATTTCCCCTGTGGGTCTGAGAGCATATTGTGGGTCATTTATGCAGCTCAGACTTCTGAACTCCACTGTGCGCTAAGCGCTAAGCCTCCGTCAGCACACGCACACACCGCTTCCTCCATCTACCATCAGGAGTGCAGACGCCCTCTCCACAAAGCGTATGTGGCCTCCCTCTGTCAGACTACATCAGGGTACATTTGCGCAAACGAGATTTAGCCGTAGAGCTGTCCAAAACAGGGTTATATTACAAATACGTCATTTAGAATACTAGTCTGCAAGTCTTTTCAGTGTAATGGTATTAACCATCAAGTGAATTCAGTTATACCTTCATTGTGATTCATGAAGACTTTTAAATGCTTTTTTTTTTTCTCTCTCTTTTTCCCCTCTTCTGTCTCTAAGAACAATCAGGTACATAAAAAACAGGCTTCTGGGAGCATATGTGAGTGAATGAATAGGAAAAATAGAAGTCATAGATGATGGACAGAACTACAGCAGGATATTTACCGCGGGGGGGTGGGGGGGGTCGGTTTGGGGTTGACTCAACCCCTGGCCTCTCTAAAATAAACCTTTGGATGAAAAGCACATCACTGCAGACTAATTGGCTGGGAAAGATCAAAATGCCCCCAGGGACCAATTTCAGAGAGGTCTGATGGAAGAGGTAGTGCTGGTAGAGGGAAAGAGACAGAGAGAAAGAGAAACGACAGGACAGAGAGAGAGAGGGAGAGAGAGAGAGAGGGAGAGAGTGAGAGAGAGAGAGAGAGAGACAGTATACAATAGCCTTCAAAAGCGTCTATGCCCTTGATAAAGATGAGCAAGGAAAGCTGTATAAAAACTGCATAACATAGACAATACGAAAAAAAATATCTATTCTGTTACTGCAAGGCCATTGCTTAGAAAAATAGATTTTGTTTACCAAATAATATTTTCCCCCAAAAAGTATTTAGCAATTGTTCACAGTCCTGGTCATTCTTATAAAAGAAACATGTCAGTTATTTTTATTTTTGGTCTCTCAATGTCTCCTTTTGCACTGGACTAAAAAAACGAGCTTTAAAAACTTCCAACCTGTAAATTCATTTGCAATCTCTGTTTCTAGACTCGAATGAACCATGATGAAAATTTCTGGTTAGAGTTAAAGACTGGTCTGAGATCAGTATGTCAACCAGTCTCATGAATTAGCCTAGACCATGAGGACAGGATGTATAAGGGTTAGAGACAAGGATGGGGCTATTTATGACAGTTAAAATGTAATTTAAGAGAATTGTTATTTTGTTTTATTTCACTGAATTATCATTATAGTAGACTGTGATAAATATATTTGGACATAACCATAGCACAGTGGTCATACTACCTACTTCACTATCTTTCTGTCAGGTTTAATCAAGGGTATGAATAATTTGTAGAGAAAGGCAATTGTCTAGAACTGAACCAAACTCTGTCCTATTTTAAGTGAGCCAGGAGGAGGAAAACAGGTTGAACTAAGGTTTGCTTTGTATTCAGTTTGTCCCTCTGCCTGCTGACAACAGAGACCTTAAGGGTCAAAAAAAGAAAAAAGAAAAAAAGCTTATGCCAATAGTTGTTCTGAAAATCCAGAGAGTTGAAGAGTTCTCTGTTCACAGTGCCTATTTGCTGAAAATCATTACACAAACTTAAAACAATCTGAACTCAGATCTCCACAGAATTTGGTTTGCTTTAGAAAGGTGGCAGTTGATTTGGGGTGTCCATTCTGGCGAACTACAATGAGTTCACACAAAAACAAACAAACAAAAATGTCACCAAGAATGAAAACAAGCTTACAAAAAGGTAAAAAGAAGAACTGAGCTCTGAACCCAATACTGATTTTTTTATTTATTATTATTATTAATTGTAACTGCCACACAGAGAAAACTCTGTGGTACGTGAAGGACCGTGTGTAGGAATGAGAGTGAGAAAAGAAAAAGACAGAAAGAGAAAAAAAAAGTTGTAGCGAGTGAGAAAACAAGAGGAAAAGAGGATATCCACCTGAATGAACACTCCTGTCGCAGAGAGCGGAAGACAAGAAGTGGAAGAAAGAGAGAAAGAGAGAGAGAGAGAGAGAGAGAGAGAGAGGGAGAGCCAGAGAAAGACTGCACATGCATAATCTACTTGTATTTTCAGTGGCACCTGTTCTGAGCCCATTTTCCCAGCCCTCTGTGATTTCATCACTGCTCATTATGTGGCAGAGAGCAGCACTCTGACAGATAAACCACAGCCCTAATGGAGGATAATGACTCCCCCACATTCCCCACTGCCTCCCAGCCGCTAAAGCAGCTTTTTGAAACAGTGCGGTTTCCTTCCCCTGACTCGGGTAAACAATGTGAGAAACAGAAAATGGAGAGGAACTTAACCCCACGTAGATTGACCGCCGTCGGCTGAGCTGTACGGGGTCGGAACCGCGGGTCACGTCTCTGATCCCCCTCGCCCCAAGATCAATGCGTCGTATCGTCCGTGACCCGCGGAGATAAGTGTGCTACGAATTGCGGTTTACAGCGAGTGAATTTCACAAATGCCCAAAAAAAAAGAAACTTGGAAAAACGTTCTCTAGCTGCTCTTAGATGATCTGTGTTACGCATTATAATGATAGCGCAGCCTTTTTCGTAAAAACCTTTCAGATGAAAAATAATTAAAAAAAAAAAAAAAAAAGGAGTTTTGTGCGCTCTCATTTCATACAGCATCCAGATGCTTGATTCACATTAATATAAGCCTTAGGTTCTTTTGCAAGTTTATGTAATTATTCCCCATCACAGAAAAAAAAAATAAAAAAAAGAGAGATGTAAAACTCTGAATTGCTGAATAAGCCCCTCTTGAGAGTTACTTCTCCGTAGACCTTTTAAAACGAGTAGAGTGTAAGTGCTGATGGAAAAAAAAAGGTTGGAATAATTTCACCATTAAGTCATTATGAGCAAAAACTCAAGTGTCGTAAGGATGTTACTGAAATAAAAGAATGTTTTTTGTGGTGGTGGTGGTGGTGGTGGTGGGGGGGGGGGGGGGGGGGGGGGGGGCAGAAGTTTTGTGGTGAAGTGGTGAGACAAACAATCCCATTGACTGACCTGGGTATCAAAAAAAGCTACTCTCTGACAAGCACAGTGTCTTGTCTTGCAGGATGGAGATGGAGGAACATTTAAAGCCTTGCTCTGGCTACAGCTCTGAGCCTTCTCTAATTGATTCTCTAATTGATTTCATCATAACAGTCTTCGCCAAAGTCTCAATGCTGCTACTATCTTAACAAGTTTGAAGCTGTAATTTTGTATGTCTTATTTCAGCACTTAGTTATATCAAGCCTAAGATACTTCGATATTTCAAACGACCTTATCAGCAGATGCGGGAGAACCAATGAGTCATTTATTAAACATTCAATTCAGCATCAACAGTGTCAACTAAATAAGAGGAAACATTCATCACCAAACATGTGTCTCTGAGTTTGTACAAGTCTCCATCTTTGACATAAAAGATTATATCTCACTCTTTAGAGCCTATCATTGTCCTAAAGTCCTGAGAAAGAGGTCATCTTGCTTCAAACAAGATTTGAGCTGATAAGCTCCAAGGCCAGTGTGTAACACCTCCCAGATCACGTCAACTTCACCGGTATCCCTCTCATCTGAGACCTGTCATTGGAGGATTAATTGTCCATGTTCTCAGACACAGGAAATGACCTCGCAGACCAGAACGTAGACCAGCAGAATACTGATCTGCCCCTTGGGAGGTAACTATCCACCGCTTTTCTCCGTTTAGGTCCATCACCGTCTCTTAGCTATCAATATGCCGCCTTTGATGTATCATTCATGGTCATTCAACCTCGTGAAAACTGCTTACAAAAACTACACGTGAAGCTTCGTGAAAAATAAAGTAAAAAGTGCTTAAGGATCGCAGTGAGATCACTCAACTCATTGGAATTTCACACATGCGCACACACACACACACACACACACACACACACACACACACACACACACACACACAAGACGAGAAGACAATGATGCCACTCACACCCACTTAGTTGTCTAAATGCGAGGGATTGATTTGTTTGGTTTATTTTCTCTCTTTGTCCTGTCTTTAAGAATGTTAAGACACAGGGTGCTCTTTATCACAGATGAGGACAATTTCCTTCGATTTCCCCTCATTAGTGAATGTCTGTTAGAACATCAGAAACACTAAGGGCTTTTGACCGATCTCAGACTGCTCTCTGAATTGCATGAGCCAGCCGACACAGAGACTGAATTAGGATGTAGCAGAAGGCTGACAAATCTGTATAAGTCCCATAAGGTCAAAGTGGCACAGGTTTTGGTACATTGTTGGAATAGCATTACCGGAGAAAAATGTGTTTGTTAGAATGGTCTGCTATATGGTGGGTTCACCTTTATTGCTTAGGTTTTGTGAAAAAGAGAATTTTTGGGCAGCAAGTACAAAACTGATTACTTTCATAACTTCAACTTTCACAAGCTTTGATTTTTTTTTTTTCTGTTTGCAAAGATGAATCTGTACTATCTCAATTGAGACAAGACTTGCTAGCTTGTGTTTACTTACAAATACTCAGGGTCATTGGAAGATTTCATAAACTAACTTTAATAACTTTTAGTCCTGAATATACATTTTGCAGTGCGAAGGTTTGTGGTTTGTACCCTCACAATTTTTTTTCTCGTATTTTTAACACAAGTAGATATGTTTAACATGTAGAATGTCTGAGCATTTCAATGTTTTTGAGAATGAAGGTAATAAGCACTCCCTATCTTTTTAATAGGATGAAACTGCAGAGGATTTAATACAATGTATTTTGAAAACTTTGTACAATATTTTCAGTAAACATTTAGCAAACCCTTTGCCAAATACACATGGCTATTGTTTTTTGCAATGTAGTTCACGGATAATTAAAAGAAACATGTCATCAAAACCGTCACAGATTTTGCAAGTCAAATGTTTTCTGTTGTGACTATCACCAGCGGCGACAAAATTAAAACCAATTAAACCGTCCTAGTTCTGTCGATCAAGGATTGCGCTACTGTTCTTTCTTAAGCTTGTGCAAAGACAAAAGCGCGTGAGGCATCCAAAGCAGCGTTTCCGACCCCGTGATGGGGTTATTTGCAGCGGAATCTTTGTTTCCATGCCTGAATGTGCTCCTTTAACACAGAGAGCAGAGAGAAAGAACCTCACAAGAGCACAGGCTCCTTTCATCTCCAGCTGGAGCAACTTCACTCAAATCTGTTGAACAGAGAAGAAAATAGGGGGCAGAAAGAGAGAGAGAGAGGAGAGAGAGAGAGAGGAGAGTGAGAGAGAGAGAGAGAGAGAGAGAGAGAGAGAGAAAGAAAGAAAGAGTAACCCACAGATTCCTGTACAAAGGCAGGCCTCTAGCCAGTTGTCTCTTTGCCATCGCAGCAAAGACCTAATCTGTTTTTAACTCTGCTCCCTCTGACTATGCGGGTCATGGAAAAAAAGGTTTCTGAGTGGTTATATTTAATAACCCACCGCTAACTTTTACACCACGGCGACTTGCCCAAATATCAAAAATTGAAAGTTTTGATTGTTATGGAATTTGAGTAATTCATCAACTTTTGATCTTTCAGGCAAAATCTCATAACTGAGCAAAACAGTGTTGAAGGAAAAAAGACAAAAAAAAACAAAACACGTCTTATCAGCAAAAAGGATATAAGAATTGAAAAAGTAACACTAGCACAGTAGGGTGTTGTAAATCTCGGGACGGCTGGTCCAACTATGTCGGCAGCGAACTACTTTCATACACATATTTTGTTCCTCTCTCTGTGTTTTGGAGGAGATTTAAGGGGGAGCACAGTAACAACATCAAAGCCTCATTCTGCTCTGTTTCTGTTTCTTCAGTCTGGAGAATCTGGCCTAATGGTTTGGTCAAACCAAGGCTACAGAGTGATGGTGGTGTGGCTGAAGAGGGTTTTTCTTTTTCTTTCTTTCCTCAGCGCCTCTGTCTATTTTTTCCCCTCATTCCTCCATATGTGTGGTGTTTGTTTTCATCTTTGCTTTCACTGCGATCACCTCTGGGGTTACTCAAACAAGCTGTGGAATTAATGAAATGCAGAGACACAGAGAGAGAGGGAGAGAGAGAGAGAGAGAGAGAGAGAGAGAGAGACCTCAATTTGGCTGTATGTGTGCGTGAAACCAAGTGGATAAGGAAGAAAGAGAGAGGGAGGGAGGGGGTGGCAGTTTTTTTTTTTTGTTTTTTTTTTTGGTCTGGAAATATCCATGTACTCACCCATTCCCAAAGGCGGTTCATTTCTGTGGTGCATTCTCTCACACCCTTTATTACAAAAGCTGCGACTGTCCCTCCGTTGACCTGGAGCCCCGTATAAATTACTGTAAGCCAACAGAAGTGTGTAATTTTGAAACAGTGGAGATTTTAGTTAATCTGAAAAGTGAAAAAGATGGCTTGAGCATTTGTGTGTGCATTTATAAGGTGAAACGGTTATCCCATGTTACAACGGCTATTAGATGACAGGAGATTTTTTCATTGGAAATATATATCTTATGTGGAGATGTGTTTCCTTTGCTGTGGGCAATGCGTGAATAGATAAATAAACCAGGGGTGTGTGGCAGAGGAAAAACGGTTCAAAAGTCTAGATTATTTCCTCTTGAGTTGATAGGAAAAAAAAGCATCTGTTCAGAGGTTTTTATGATTGAAAAAGTTGAAGTAGCTGTTCAAAGTTGAGTCTTCCTCATAATCATTGAAACAAATCTTGTAATTATACGCACGAATCTGTGTTAGAATGCAAAACTTAATGTTTAAGTTGTGAGTGGTCTCATAATCTCACATATCAGCGTAGGTTCAATTGGGTCCACAGGAAAACTCTGAAGTATGAATACAAGAAAACAATCTTCTCGCAACAGCATTGACTAGCAGGAGGCTCTAATGCCAAAGAGCTCTAGGTATTCTAGTGTGGCTTTTGTGTTTAGCTTTGACAAAAAGAAATTCCCTGGTGAAGAGGTTCAAAATCACAGGGCTTTCAGTTCAGAGATGAACACCAAAGAGCATGTTATTTTCTGTGCCAAAATACAGAGATGGAATGTCAAATCAATTCCCAAAAGCAATGGGCATCTGTCCTGGATACGAGGGCTTTATTTTAGGTTGCGTCGGCGATCAAACGTGCTTATGGTAAACAAAGGTGACAAAGCACATTTTTGTCCTAAAGCGCATCTTTTTTGTAACCTGTGGGTTCATGTGTGTTGCAGTGAATAGTTGCAGAGTGTTGGGGCTACACAAGGTAAGGTTCATTGTCTTCAAAAGGAACTTGACCCTTTCAGTGTCTGAAGAAATTATCTTGAGTTCTCTGTTGAAATGAATGTTAAATGAAGTCTTTCATTTAATATTTCCATCAAGTCTTAAATTTTTACATTTTGTGGATACCCACATCTCTACCTGTATGGCGCTCTTCTGTAGACACTCACACGCACATACACTCATGCACGCATGCACTCAGTCACACACTCACACAATAGCGCACACACACACACACACACACACACACACACACTCACAGAGATGTCTTTGAATGTGCTGTTATGTGTGTGCTGATGACCGCCTGAGAGAATGTACTGTTGCAATCATGTGTTACATTAAAGTGTGTTCACATGTGCTGCTTCTCTGCCCTGGAGGTCAGGTTCACTTTGTAGAGTCAGAGTTTGTCATGAAGGTCCAGCACTCTTGCTGAGAGGAGTCTGAGGAAGATAAGGATTCTATGTCTGGAAGGCAGAAAGCAGAACCTCTCTCTCACTCTCTCTCACTCTCTCTGTCTCTCACTTTTTCTCTGCCATACACCACGGCTCCCTGAGGTCCATTTGTCAGATAAAGCCTTTAGGCCTGACACCACACCACTGCTGGTTAATCAGTTTAACCACAGCATCTCAGCAGAGACAGGTCCACAACAGTCAGTGGCCTCACACCTCTGTGGAGAAGCAAGACCAACAGAGCTGGTTCATACTGATAGCAAAGCTATCTGGGGTTGGTTGTATCCTGAAATAGGTCTTTTTTTTTTTTTTTTTTTTTGACCAATTGCAAATATATGAAAACGTTTCAGTTTGTTACCTGTAGTTTTCAATCAAATTTGGTAGATCTCACTTTAATGACCAAATGATTTCATTAGCCCACAGTCTGCTCCTTTCTTATATCTGTTCCCCTTCTCACAGACTGTTCCTGGACCTTGGCTGCTCACCAGGTCTTAAAGTGGCACCAGCAACCAAAAGCCAAGTCTATAGCAGCAGGAAAAAAGATCACCAAGGAGAGTTTGTCGAGTGTGTGCTGAAGAACACTCTTCAATCTTAAGTTCTGCTAAGAGAGACAAATAATGCATTCCCATATCTGCATTAGACAAAAAAAGAGAGAACTGAAAAATAAAAGTATGAAAAAAGAAAGAAAACAGAAAGTGAAATCCAATAGTTTTGAAACCAGTGATGAAGGCAACATTGGATACAAAACAGAAGTGAGAGCTTTTAAATGTAACAGTGATACTATGATTTTCGTCCCCATTACGTTACCGATTTAATTGTTTTACTCTTCACTCGTGAGGGTTTTTCTCAAAATCACGTTCCTGGTAGTAGTTTAGTAGCTTGGCAGCTCTGACTGGAAGTGGAATTTCTAATAAAAACCAACAAAAAAATCAACAAATTGGTTCAGTCGATTAAGTAGATGGCGGGAGAACAACAAAGTCTAGTGACAAATCTCACCACTCTGTACGTTATCTTCATGTTTTTTTATCATTAGCTGTCAACAGAGACAAAACAACACGATGTTACATCCTGCTGCAGTCACTTTGGTGCACGCTTAACAAGCAACACGTGCATTTGACAAGGTTCCCTATACATGAGAATAAAGACAGCAGAACACATAAACTACATATTGACAATATATCAAAGGAGACCCATTGTCTAACTACAAAGCCATCACATTGGCATCTACTACGGCCTCTCAAAATTATTCTTTTTTAGACTTTGATGGGTATATTTTTACCCACCGAGATGAGTAATTCTATACCATGTTCATAGAATGTGATGAATATTCATGACAATAGATATTAGTTTGGGCTAACGTTGGAGATGGACTGTAGTTGACTGTATTCAAACTTATCAACCATATCAAACATGATAGTTGACAATGATAAACTTATGAAAAAAACAGAAGCCAGATCAAATTCAAATTATACAACACTTAGTTCCGAATAATTTGATTGGATAAGATGCATTCCATGAGTGCTGATATATACAGTATGATGGCACTGGGACATTTGACCATATATATCAGTATTGCTTTAGAACGCTGTAAACATCTTGCTACACACACAAAATCAATTAAATGAACGTGCTATGTAAACGTAAATCGGCTGCCAAATATTCCTGGCCCATGATCAAGGTCCAGTTTTGAAATCTGGCCCATTTGAATTTGTAATTGGACAGCCCTGGCATAAGCCATGGTTTGGTTCTTTTAGTTTTCATATAAAAATTGTTATTTAATGTTACTTCTCATAAACAGTTTAAGGTCATAGCAAGAGCATCCCAAAGGAGTGCATAAAGTAACAGGACCCTGAGAGGCTGTGTCCATGATTTGTATCAATTTAGTCCCATCACCTGCTGCTGGTCAATTAAAGGGTAATTCAACTGACAAGGTGACAGCTAATGGACAAATCCTCAAAAGTTCAATATCAGAACTAACCAATTGGTTCGTGCCTTGGACAGTGTGTATTTTGGATAACTTCCATTTATTTGTCTACAGGAGCAGGGAGGTTTTGTGTTTACAGCAGTTAAACAACAAATTCAGCAGTGTTAAATTGACTCTGGAATTCTCTAGATTATCTGATTGTATTGGGGACATTAAAGACTGGATAGCCAGTAACTTCCTCCTACTGACCTCAGATAAAACTGAAATATTAGTCTTTGGACCCAAGGCCTCTAGAAACAAGCTGCCTGAGATTGATTTCTGTTTAGACGGTCTCAATGCCATTTCGTGCACTACAGTTAAGAATCTTGGGGTCGTGATGGACAGTGACTTAACATTTGTTACCCACATCAGTAATATAGCAAGAACCTCCTTCTTTCATCTCTGTAATGTAGCCAAGATAAGGAGCATGCTTACCTTACATGATGCAAAGAAGTTAGTTCATGCATTCATAACATCTAGATTAGATTACTGTAATGCACCATTCGCTGGATGCCCTGCCATGTAAATAAACAAGTTTCAGTTGGTTCAGAATACTGCAGCTAGGGTTCTTACAAGAACTAGGAAGTGTGAACATATTAGTCCAATATTATCCAGTCTACACTGGTTACCTGCTAGGTTTTGTATTGATTATAAAATTCTGCTGCTAACATATAAGGCTTAATGGTCTTGCCCAATCTGCTCCCAGCATGAGGCCTATGTACCTCTGTTCTTCCTGCCTGGACCTCCTGCAAGCCCCTATTCTGAGCCAGTGGCCCACCTATGATGCCGATTCAACCTGACTGTGGAACCAAGATCAACCTGTCCTTTATAGCCACATTATAATCTCAGTTTTAACTATAGTAAACGTATGAATACTGCGAGGTTATAAGACTAATCTCTATCTGATACCACCTAGAAGTCCTAGAACCTCTATGTACTAACTCGTTTAAACCGTAAACAAATCATATACTGTAAATAATTTTGCAGACCATTGAATTTAGCCACCCTGGACTCATTTTGTACTGTAAATGTCTCTGTTCTATGTGCTGACAAGAGCAGGATGGGCCGCCCCTGTTGAGTCTTGGTTCCTCCTAAGGTTTCTTCCTCCGAGTCACTTCATTAGGGAGTTTTTCCTTGGCCCTGTCGCCTTGGGCTTGCTCATTGGGTGTTTAGGCACTGATCTCTGCACGGCTGCCTTGAGACCATTTTTGATTGCTATACAAACAAAAAGCGCCATACAAATAAAGTTGTACTTGAACGTGAACTTAAATTTTTTTATCCTAGAGTTTTAATTTTGGAATAGATTAGGCCAAACATCTCGTTTCACTCACTTGACACATTAGATATAGATTGTGTTGTGAATATTTAACATGTCCTAAACATACTTACATTTTTCACACCTCTGAACATTCTTCTTTTTGTCCTCTAGGGCTTGCATGTGTATATATGTGTGTGTGTGTAAGAGAGACAGAGAGAGAGAGAGAGAGAGAGAGAGAGAGAAACTAGACTTAACCCGATACTGTCTCATCTGCAAAATCCTCAATAATCACTTAACCCAACTAGCACGACTGTGCAAAATAGGGAGAAAAAAAAAAAAAAAAATATATATATATATATATATATATATATATATATATAAATAAATAAGGGAGAAGGGGGCTCAAGCAATGAAGTGTGCAAATCCCCTTGTGTTTGAAAGATGAATGCCAAATGAGCTTCCCAAAAGTATTATCTGAGATTTTATCAATGACACGGGGCATTTTGCTAGAGGGATTACTGAGGCTTTTTCACAGGAAGAAATTTATTAACTCCTGTTGACATCTCGCGAGCAATCACTACTCCACTGAGAGTGCTGATTGAGAGTGAGAGAGAGAGAGAGACAGAGAGAGAGAGGGAGAGAGAGAGAGAGAGGATCCATCAGAGAAGCCCACGAGTTTTCCCTCACTCACTACACTGCATTGCTTTATAGAGAGAGATCAGAGTGGATTTACCTGAAGAATGCCACACTCTGCTTCACAAAGCAACAACAAAGCGCGTTCTTTAGTCATAATGAGGAGATTTGTCGCTCAGAGCCTCTACGAGCCTCTACCTCTTACGTACAGTCCCTCAAGAGTACGAACAACACAAACAAACACCCAGGCAAACATAAACACAGGCATTTCCTCAAAATACATTCTTTATGAAAGTCTATTCATTTGAGTATGGAGAGTGAAAATGAGTTACTAGGCAGCGTACATACACACACACACACACACAAACACACACACGCACACACACACACACGCATACACACACTCACATTATCATATTCTATATATATGTACATGCATATGTGTGTATATATTGCCACAGTAGCAGTGCAGACAGGGCATCTTGCGTTCAGCCAAATGTCATAGAGTCAAATGGCAATATCAAGCATGTGGAACACACACACACACACACACACACACACACACGCTCTTTCATTCACACATCTTCCCCATCACCACCCATGTATCCAGGTTTCTATTTTCCTAAACGTATTTTGCTGCTCGACACAGCAAGCTTCCTGTATGATGCAGTCTGTTGCTAAAAAAGGAGCTGACATTTACTTTGTGCTGTAGGACTGAATAGCACAGCTTACTGAGAGCTTTCTTTGGATCCCCCTTAATGACTCCTGTGTGTTCCTTTCTGGGCGGCGGTAATGGAGCCAACTTGAAAAATAAAGGATAAGAAAAAAAAAACACAAATAAGATGAGACACTACGTGGCTTTGAAAACATTCTGTTTGAGAAAACACAGTTTCAAATCAGTTAAAAATCCATGTTACTGTCTCACCATAAAGTTGTAGTTTAAGGCTTTGTATGGCCACTATTATTATTATTATTATTATTTTTTTGTCAAAGTTCAAGTCTGTGGTCTCCACAGGTTGCCTGTAACTGATTATAAACCGGAGAGTTGTGTGGTTTGGAATAGTTGCTGGGGGTGCAGTTATATTATTAGATACAGAGAGAGCAAATGGAAGGGGAAGAGGAAGCAGAGTGTGGCCTGGTGTCAAACTGGACCTTTCTAGTCTTTCTAGAACTTTCTGTGGGGCAACACAGAGTATCTGATATGAATTTGAGCCCTAGGTCCAGTTGTCTGATGATTGGCAAGGTGGAGCGCAGGCAGCGGAATATAAAGTGTTCTGTTTACGCACTTTCCCGCGTACAGTGGGGCAGTCCAGGAGTGAGGAAAGTTAATTGTCCAGGACCTGCATAGACGGATGAAAAAGCACTCATGTGAATCTGTGACAGAGCCTCTGTGCCTTTTTTTTCTCTCTACCTCTTTGCCCCCACCCTCCTTGCGACGGCTGAAAAATTCATGAGAGGTGCCAACACCATGTCCATGAAATATTCAGAACCTTGTAGAGCTCACACTTTTCCTTTTTTTTGTTGCTGTTGTTGTTGTGTGCTAACCACCCAGCACCAAGCAGAAAAACTCCTGGCAGCCAGGTTAGGTTTGTCTGTGCAGACACCATCTGAATGTTAAACCTGGCCCGTGGTACAAACCTCATAGTTTCCCCGAGGACACCGCAGTAGAGTTTCTCAGTCGTTCTCTCTTGTCAAAGCATGATAAACCCAACCACAGGCGACTGCTGATGATAAAACGGGAAACGAAGATGAGTAGTGAAGCAGTCTTGGCACTTTAGCTCTGACGACATGCGTCATCTTCTTTGTGTGTGTGTGTGTGTGTGTGTCTGTGTGTGTGTGTGTGAGAGAGAGAGAGAGAGAGAGAGAGAGAGAGAGACAGAGAAAGGGAAAAACAGGATCTATGTGTGTGCCTGGAGGTCTAGATTAGCTCACTCTAATCCATGTAGTGTGAAAACTTACTCAAATGGAAATCTCGTTATTGTATTATTGCAAATATCACGTCATTATCGGTGTTAAATAAAGACTGAAAGATCCCACTTGGCCACTTTGCTGCATTTAGACCGGACCTGATGAGTAGAGGTCAAGATTCAGATGTCACTAGCGGTCCTCTAGCCTCTATTAACCTCCTGGTTACGACTACTGTATTATCAGGCCATGTCAACAGCCATTTCTCACTGATGATCATCCATTTAAGACTTTGCTGTCCCATTGTGTCTCTGATTGCTTTACCCTGTGTTGCTAAGGAGGTTACTCAAGGTAATTAATAGAGACAGGTTTAATCATCGTGTAAGGAGTGGTGTCTCTATGTCACCAACATCATTGGGGAATGGTTAAAACTGGTTGTGCGTAAAGCAGGAAGAGAGAGAGAGAAAAAAAAGGAGAGTCAGGATCCGCAATGAAAAGTGATCCGTAAGCTCTTAAGCAATTTGCTTTACACTCTTAAACTTGAGACAGTTATTTTGAGCTCTGTCGGTCTGTCAACGGAATTTACTAGAAGCTTGAAGTTTGATCTTGCATCATTTCCTAAACGATCTCCATCATTCTCGGCTTCTTTTCAAACCACGAGTTCGAAGGGGAAAGAGAAAGATGTCTGGAAGTCTGGGGAAATTGCTACCTTTTACGCGGTCATAAACAAACCTGTCAGTCTTATTTAAAAAGTAACACTCTTGAAAAATTGACTTTCAGATATGTGTAATTTTTTTTTTTTTTTTTTTACATGAACCTGTTTAATTGATTCTACATTCCTCTTCTGCCTTGCTGATTAGGTAATTAAAACCATTTAATGGAGCAATCTGATTGAGGTGATGGATATTGTGGCTGAAGAGCGCGGTCTCCTGAGGGGATGTACTGCCGTCTGCACAGCACATACTTATTAAACATTCACGTCTGGACTGAACTAAAGCAGGGGCGAGCCAGTCAGTTATTACCAAATTAATCCATTTTTCTTTTTTTTTTTTGCACAGTAATTACAATTCATATAATACAAATGATGTGGTTACAGGACTCTGTGTGAATTGTTTTGCTGTTTTCTTTTATTAATGAGAGCTTTGCATTTTGAACTGCTTTGAGGAAGAGGACAAAGTTGTCTTTGGTAAATTGGCGAGGGGTATTAATATTGGTTTTGCCACGGCGTTTATCCGTACCATTCTATATCACATTCTCATTCCATACATTTTTTCAATGTAACGTATGAAAAATGAAAGGAAGAATACATAATAAGCAAGGCGTACGTTAATTAAAGCGTTCCATAAGGTTTGTACTGGAACAGCGAAATCAAAGTATCTTTAACGCGGGACTTTTTTTGTAGAGCACTATTTAGGCCTCCTAACATTAGTGTGTGAGGTAAAAAAAAAACGCTACGTTGAGCTGCAGTCTTATCGCAGTCAGACAGACCCACAGCAGGGCCGGCTTCAAATGCTCATTTTAATTTCATGACGGAGTCAATCTGCGTCCTCCACACCTTTCCCTCTCCCAGCCGCGCTGCAGTAAATAATATAGATGACACAAACACAACCCCAACAAAGACACAGAGAGTGGATGGGGATTATATTTTAAAGATACAAACATTTCAGCTCATCTCCACGCCCGGGCCCTGGTCTCTGTGTTGCTGCGTAGCGTTATGCGACATCGGAAAATTAAAGAGCGCAATTCCATATGCTGTTAAAACACCTGGAAGAAACGTCATGTATTTATTTTACTTTCTTTCTATTGTTTACTTCAGTATTGCAACTGATTATTGAAGGCTAGAGTAAAAGCGCTATAAACAGATGTGAGACCAGATGTGTTTCTCTGTTTTGTGTTGTTTTTTTTGAAGGGGGGGGGGGTAACGACAGTGACATGAAAGCTCAGGTGAACACATTTTATGTTTTCTATATTCTTTTGAAAAATAATTGCTCTCTGAGTCTCCATTTTCCCTGACCAAATAATTAAAAAAAAAATATACACAAACAGCCATGTCAGATAGCAATGATTACACACAATTCAAGTCCTCACTAAAAGACATTGACAGTGCTTTACCACCGGTCAAGTAATTGCCACCCTGAAAGAAAAGTTGTAAAGATTTGCTGTGGCAGAATCCTCTAAATGAAACATTAGGTTTATCCTTTCAGACAACCCAGTGTAATTAAGCGGGATTAAAATAACAAGACAGCAGTTTTGCGTATTTCATTCTCATGATAGCAGCAATTACTTGCTTTTATATTTATCAGTTTTTAAAACTACCCCTAACCCATTCCATCAGACACAATAACACAGCTCAGTGCAACACAAGTAACGTAGGCCTTTGGGATGTTTCAAAGTCACAATGATGTGAATGAGTTTTATTAGCAGTGCTAGAGCAGAAATGTCTTGAGTTGGGTTGTATTGTGAAATTCAGTAAATTTTAATTATGGCTGCGTTCACAAATGATTATTATAATTATTGGTATTTTCGGACACGTGAAATGATATTTAATTTTCTTGCTAAATGAGTGACCAGCTATCGTTTGAGATATTGTTTCCATGAAGCTGCTATTGAATGCATTTTAACATGGGCTCCTACGAATTGTTCAGGACTCTCAGCAAGACCAGGACAGTGGGAAATTATGAAATATCAGCCCCAGAGCTGCACTTGTCTTATTAAAAATTAATTCAATTTTCTTATGAATTATAGAGCAATGTTTTGCCCCTGAATATTTATTTATTTCCCCGGCTTTAGAATATTTATGAATGCAATTTCGTTGGCGTGATTCAGAATATGTACTCTGCTGAACTTAAAAGTCAGAAGAGTAAATGATATTTGATTTGATGGAGTTTGTTCAAAAGATTTTGAGAAAAAACAAAAAAAACAAAAAAAAAAAAACAAAAAAAAACAAAGCTTTTGGAGACACTGGCTTGCAAAAAAAGGTTGAGATGCTTAAACCCATCTTTAAAAAAAAATTAATGTGTTTATCTCCTATAGGAACATATGTTCAGATATTTAGCATGTCGCTCAACCAGCTCAAATCGCCACGGCATCAGATATGTCTGGCCGACCAAGGGAATCATGAACAAAACGTTTAAGATGTTTGTATTCCTTGAGGATTTTTCTCAAGTAATCAAAGTTCACTCCAGAAGGTCGTGGCTACATCTCTGTCTTCAGAGAATGACTCTAACCTCCTGGTGGGAGCTGTTTAGAGGCCTTGTTTTTTTTCGAGAGAAAGTCTCTAGCCATAGCTATACCCTCTACTCAGCCGGTGCAATGAAACTCAGGCACCTTGTGAATCCCTCATTTCCCGAATGTTAGGGGTCAGTCAGCGTTCATCCCTTTGTCACTGTAAGACAAGAGAGACTAGCACTGGCTTGACACAGTCTCATCCACTAAATCTCTCTCTCAATCTCACACACACTCTCCCTCTCTCTCTCTGTCACTCTCTCTGCACCTGTTCTTCTCTTTTTCGCTCCTTTTCTCTCTCTCTCTCCCTCTCTCTTTCATGCCCTGTGACCTCTTACTGCACTCTCTTTTTCTATTTCCTCCCTCTCTTTTTTTTCTCCTGTCGCTTTTTCTCCTCCAGGCACTGTATCTGTTTTGGCGTGTGAACAAACCTGTCATTAGATGCAGGTGCTCAGGTGTCTTTTTGTTTGGTTCTCTTGGCAGGAACTCCGCAGTTCCTCTTGCCACTAACAGAGGACAAGCCGGACAGACGGAGGCAGCTGAAGCAGGAACTCTATTCCCTGCTGTATGAAAATCAAGTTGCAATATGTTCACAAAGAACCTGCCAGTGAAAATCTCTACATTTCTCATAAAACCGACCGCCGTGAAAAGACTGACATTATCAGTCGAGAAATACCGGGTTCTTACCAGTTTTAAAAAACCAAATTTCAGAATAAAACCTACATGTCTGAGCAATCGACTAGTTGATGACTGCTGTTGACATTTTAGAATAGCGACAGAAAGTTGCAACAAAGTTTTTGGATGAAAAGTATTCTGACATTTTTTTTTTTTTTTTGCTCAGCTAACATCTCTCTCCGTAGAGTGGAGTTGGCCTAGTTGAGTAGGTGGATTAAGCAGAAATCTTAATAGGAGTGTTGTGAATTGTTAGGATTTCTCATGAATAATTCATAGCCCGTCTCCTCAATAAATAATCTCACTCAATGCTCATCACCTTCTAAGTCTTACTTGTGCAAACACTTTTTTTTTTCAGACCATGTAGCTGCACTCTCCACATTTTATGTGAAACTATCAGTCCATTCTGTTTCGCGTCACTCCTACATTTTGCCAGCAATGTATTTTCAAACGCTATTGTTTTTTCATTTTATTTTGTGTTGTTTTGTTTTAAGGAAAACACAGCATTCCTCTTATTCATTCTTCGGAGTGAAGCCACTATGCTACTATAGCAATAGAGTTTCCGTTGCAATTCCATAAACCAATAATATAAATAGCTGGTCTAACCACCCCCCCCCCCCCCCACACCCACACCTCAACCACACCCCCATCCCCGGCCCCCGTGAAACTCCCCACTTTCAATTGCAGGATAAGGATTTCATTGTAATGTCATGACACTGTATCGCTGGCCTCTTCCCTACACAATGAGGAGTCGGTCTGATAAATCAGTGCATTGACATCTAACGCCCCTCCGCATCACCTCGCTATTCTTTAATCTCCATTGACCGATAGTAATTTTCTTTCCCCCGTTCTCCGGGGATTCTCTCCCGTTGAGTACTTCATCATCTCATTACGTTATTGGCATGTTTTGCCCCCCAAAAGCATTCCAGCGTCACCGTCGTACGAGCGTTTGGAACAAAAGGCTCTCTTGATGATCATCTCCTCTCGAGTGCTTTTTTTTCTTTTTACGTGAGGGATTTGCACATTCGCCATCGAATTGCTATCTGACCTGACGGTAAGGTATGGATCGTTGTTCTGCGTTAGGAGCTTAATAACATAATCTCTCATGATTTTATAGAAGTGAAGGCCTTACTTCGCTGCAGGCCCTCTTTCAGAATGCTGGTTGCTATGGTGATGATTGCCTGTGGAGGTTGGATCAGCACAGTAGCAGCCCACTGTATTGTAAGAACCCCCTCCAAACAAACGCACACACTTCTCAGCAACAGAATGGCAATGTGGTGAGATAATGAAAGTACCCCCCCCCCCCCCTCTAATGCTCACATATCTGCACCATCACTCACATCTGTTGAAGAATTATTCATGCAGGTACACATTGCTGCACTTTTCCTTTCCTGTGTTATTGTATTAAATGGAAATGTAGAATTGTAAAAAAAAAAAAAAAAAAGGTTCAAGCTGATTAGAAATTGGTTATGTGCATGCGTGCGTGCGTGTGTGTGTGTGTGTGTGTGTGTGTATCTGTGCACGCGAGCACGGAAGTGTATGACGGCCTGTTCAGAAGCTCCCTGAACTCTTTGTACAGAGCTATCAGCTTGGTGTCAGCAAGGAGCAGGGGATTTGTGCTGGTGGGAGAAGGTGAAATATTCTTTCCAGTGAGAGAATATGAGCTATCTCATCCCGCCACAGACATTAAGCTGACACTGGCGCTGGCATTATGGGGGTAGGCTGGGAGTGGAGAGAGGATGAGGGCCATGCTGTTCAAAAGCTCATATTCAGAAGAGAAGATGGGGGTCCACTCTAAGCCCTGCTGGGAAAAGAGACAGGGGGAATGTGTGTGAGAGAGAGAGAGAGAGAGAGAGAGAGGGAGAGGGAGGGAGAAAGAGAGATGTACCACAGACAGAAAACAGTGAAGGAGCATGCAAACCAGGAATCTTTGCACAGCAGTTCACAGGATTCTGTTAAGTTTAAGGTGATCATTTAAATGAATCACATCCCAACTGTTACACAATCAGTCAATCATTTGGGGATTACTGTTTTTTTTATTTTATTTAAAACAAAACCATGACATGCATTTGCCCTGTTAAACTCACTGCACGTCAGACTGTAGCTCTTTGCCGAGAGGGAGAGAATTCCTCCCCTCGGATCCGAGCAGAAATCCGTATTATGTTAAAGCTGCAGAGGGGTCAGCCCAGATATCGGCGGAGGAAGTGGGAGTCTGCGACAATGTAATCTGCTCACATGAACGCTTGTTGTTTCAGCACTGAATTAAGTGACTGATCCACAGGAACAGGGAATGACCGCGGGGCACAGATAGAGAGACAGCCCCAGTAAAAAGGTGACATTACATAAATTTAAAAAAAAAAAAACAAAAAAACAACCGCGCTGTCGGCAGATGCGCCCTCACGGCCTACGCTCCCTGTATATCGCTACACCAAAAAAAAAAAAAAAAAAAAAGGAGAAGAAAAGGAAAAAAAAAAAAAGAACGAGGTCATAGTTTGAAATAAATACACTCTAATCAAATTAATTATTTGATACCCTGTGCACTCCCATATTTGGATAATGAGGGCAGTGGTTATTTAAAGTCCGAGGAATTAGCAAGAGCGGCGGAGACGGGAAGGAGAGAGAAAGAGAAAGGAGAGAGAAAGCGGGAGAGGGAGAGAAACTGTCAACACTCTCACTGGCCTTAGGCCTTTTCATCGTTTCTTCAACGGCCGTATGAAGTATTAAAATGTCAACACGAGGGCCGGGGCTCTGCAGAATGCCTTTAATAAGGACTGAAGGTAGGGTCACTGTCACTGTATGGAAGAGGAGAAGACTCTTTGCTCTCTCCTAGAGGCTTTCCCTCTCTCTCGTTCGCCCGGTAGCCAACAGTCACATGACTACAGCAACCATAAAGAACTTTACCTTATACTCCCCAGACATGCGACGGAAGCTTCTCGTCCGCTTGTTTCCTCTGACCACGCTAAACTTCAGAAAACTTTTCGGTCGTATACTTCAACGGACATAACAGACCCAACTTTGAGAGACAAATAAAGCATACGTATTCGAAAATAATGGTGGTGTGAACCTTTTTTGGGCTATTTTATTCCCAGCAGTTTTTCTCCATTACAGTTTTTTTTTTTTCTTTTTTTTTTTGGTCTCATTTTATTGTTGTTTTTCCAATTCTTTTCTTGAATGGTTTAAGACTCCTAGTCCTCAGGGTAAGACAGAAGCTATTTCTGCTTATGTGAGCAATTTGACTTCTGATAGCAGAGCTATGCTCATTTAAAAAAAAAAAAAAAAAAAAGCCAAGATTTGGGAATTTGTCAGATTAGATTGTAAATCACTAATTGTTTTTGCTCTAAGGGTTTAAGCTGCTCACCACAATGTCTGTTGTAATATAAGAAAATTAGGTCTCTTTTGCACAAATGCATATTGTTCCATCAGACAGACACACCTCTGCCTCACACGAACCCTATAATTTGCATAAAAAGCTTATGTAGATTTTAGAAGAAGAAGAAGAAGAAGAGAAAGAAGAAGAAAAAGAAGAGGCAAAAATAGCTGGGTTCCAATTACGCGACTGAACAACCTACAGAGTTATTTGAAAATTCCACCAAGCCTCTGTAAAGCAGACATGTCCAAAACTACACTGACAGCTGAGGTCAAATGCAATTAAACCAGAGTCTAATTGCATATTTACACACTCTATTCAATCTTCAGCTAGTACCTGTTGACCCCTGGCTTAACTCAAGATTAATTACATAGCATATAGCCATTCATCAAGCTTTACCTTGTGAGTTTTTCTCTCACACCCACAACAAGGATTTACTATCATGCCAAAACCCTGAGAAATTAAAATAAATGTTATATACTGAATAGCGGGGCGAGACTTCATATTTTAGAATGAAGGGAAAACTTTGGAATGCACAGTACTCTTTAATATCTAAAAATAACTAAGAACAATTACGGTCTAATGAAATTTCATTTGTTACCAACTGAATGACATGGTAGATATATTTTTTTAGAGAAAACTTCTCACAAGAGCTGTGGAAAATATCTGTCATGAACTTTCTTTTATCGTAAATGTCAAAGAAACGCACAAACCAAATTGAATGCACTTTCCATTTCATATATCTATTACCTTGGTCAATGAAGTGAGACCTATTTGCTTTTCAATGTTTGTATTTTTCCTGATTCGTGTTCCAGTTGATTTGTAGCTTGAAACCCTCGTAAATAAAGTGCACTCAGTTACAGCAGTGATACTATTGCAAAAAAAAAAAAAAAATGTTTTTCACCCATTGTTTGTGAGATGCGCTGACAACTGAGCAAGGGGATGTGCTTTTATCTGACAACAACAGCAGCAAAACTAACGATGTTACAGACAGTCTAAACTCAGAGCGTTCGACAAATCGTCCCCCGTTAAAGTACACGCGAGCGATAAAGAAACACGTGAGTGTTACACGGAGCACTCTTGAGATTCTTGTATCTTTTGCCATCAATTAGAGAGTCACTACGATGAACTTTCATATCCCGCTGACTATCTGCTGTGCTGCGTCAACTGTACTGTTGTTTCATGTTTAAAAAAAACAAAAACAAAAAAAAACCGGCATAATGTTTCAGGTTAAAATGGGAATGTAAAAGCGGAAAACGTGTTTTTAGACACCCAGACTACAAAATAACAGATTTAAGATTTAACATTAAATACCTCAGGAGCTGCTCCACATCTTTATGCTTATGGTGCTAAGAACTTCCTTGCGCTGGACGTACAACTATAAAACAGTAAAATAGTATCAGTCAGTGGTCACACCTCATCCTGTGTTTACATTATTCACTAAAATTGTAGATTTGTACAGTAATTGTATGGTTATGTAAAAAAAGGGGGGGGGGGGTGTTGGGTTGAGGTTTTGGTCTGAGGCCATTCAGGTTCGGCTCAGTTCGGATTAGATTAGCAGTCCTAATATGAATTTTAAGATTAGTGATGCATGTTTACAAACTGATTGGCAACTGGAGACACCAGTATCTAAACAGAATTTGAGATGTTCAGTTGGGTTGACTGATGAGGTCTTGTCATTCAACCCAGGGATGTCCGATATCTCAATAAAAGGTACCAATTTAGATATAAACACGATTTGTTAAATGACATTTTTTTTAAATGTCCGATGCACATCGCAGTTTGTTTAGCACAGGAATAATGATTAGTCTAATGAGAGACACTATGAGGTCAGTGACTGTGTTTATGCTGATGTCAAGTAATTGCTTGATTGTGAGGGATAGCGTGCTCGCTGTGCATCGGGGGGAAACAGAAACTCAATCTCTCTTTCTTTGTGAAGCTGTTCAGCTTCCTCACAATAGCACAGAGAGTCATGATCACGACAGCTTTATTAATCACATCAATCTTCTCCAACGCCATGACGACCAAGGGGAACACTAATCGTCTCTCGCTGAGCCACCCATTTCTCTCCTGATGTGCTCCCTGTTCACAACATTAGCTTTGAGTACTCTCTGTGTGTATGTGTGTGTGTGTGTGTGCGTATACTATACTATACAGATCTGGGTGATAGAAAATAACAGTTTTTTTTTCTCCCAGCAAACCTTTGGAACAGACTTATTCAGACACGTAGTAGTGGCGATTATTGGAGAAGATATGACCTTTAATTTCTTTTTTTTTTCCTCTTGTTTGTTTAGCAGTTCATCGGATTCCACAACGTGTTGGATGATGATGATCCAAACTGAACGTTCAAGAACGTTCCGATGGTTTTTCTGCAATAAACAGACCGACGCGTCACACTAGGCTGCTTTTAATGATGTCATTCAAAGGGAAATGAGATAGCGACGTATTCACCAAATATCAGATTATGAGCATTCTTCACTTCACGTTGCATTTGAGCTGAGTAAGCAGACGGCTCATCATCTCTTAATAAGAGAAAAACCGCTGAGATAAAACATGCTGGCATATGCAGTGTGCGTTCTTGAGATGAAATGAGACAATTTCTGTTACATTTTTTTTTTCTTGTCCTCCAAGGTGAGATTTGTTTGATGATACACAACACAGTACACTGTGAGAGTACGTGAGTGAGTGAGTGAGTGAATTGTCAGTTCTCCTCAGATGAGCTTTTGAAGACAAACTACATCATTTCAACTCTGATTCCGTTAACCTTACGCTTTGTTTCCTCGATAGCGGCGTCTTTGTACGACACATTTTCAAAGGTAATCTGCTATGAATGGTTCTCTGAAGTAAACATTTCCAAAAATTCAAGGAGGTATCAAAGAAAATAATAGAACCACTGAACATTTTGCGCGTAGCTTTACAACTCATACTTGTACTCAGATGAACTGCATGTGCACTGAAGGAGCCTTTTCTGTGCACAGTTGTTAGTTAAAATGGGACGACACGTGATTTCAATGACAGGCCAGATCCATAAATACGGGTTTAGCTATAATTGCCCAGCGGCATTACAGGCTATTATGATAACACAACTGAGGGATGTGGCTGAGTTTGTCTGTGGGTGAACAGACAAATCAATATATGGCTTTGTCAACACAGCCGACAAGGTGGGGAAAGTACTTGGGGGTTTGCTTCGCAAATGATTGGCAAGCATTTTCAGTGACAGATAGCAAATTACATGTTTCACAAGAAATATGTCGATAAAAAAAAAATCCAAGAGAAACTGCTGACCACCACGGGGTTCTCCAAGACAATTTGTTTTTTTTTTTAATCTTCTCATAAGTGTGGAGTTTGCTTTCATTGACCAAAGAGACAAACATAAAGTATGTGAGGTCGATGAGAAGAGTCTGTGATCACAGGTAAGTTGTGGGGACAGACCCACAATAAACACAAAGTGTGGTAATCTGAGTTGGCCAGCGTTACATATGCATGATATGCTTGTTCTGCTCCAGTATCCAGTAATCAAGACCGGGCAAGACCAGTCTATATGTGTGGAATGGGTCTTCTAGGAATAACCCAGACGTAGATTCGCTTTATTCGTACCATTTTTGAGAATAAAGGTTGAAAGCATTTAGCTTCTATGCTAGATCCCAGGAGGATTTTTTTCCAACAGGAATCAAAAAATAATTGCTTAAAGAGAGGTACGGGAGAAAATATGTGAATGGAAACAGTACCCATCTGTCCTCTTCTGGGAGCTCGAGCCTCATGGGTTTTCCCGTCTATCCAATACTTTCCTCAGGCTATCAGGTCACGAATCCCGTCGTAGCCGCAGGTCTAGACCAGCATTATCCTACAGGGGACAAACGCCCTTAGGCAAATTTCCAGTTTTGTTTTTTTAACCATCCCATTCCACTAAACATATCTTGGGAGTTGAGGAGGCGAGGCCGTGAAATCAGTGCCAGTGATTTGCTGAATTTTTGTGGTTAAACGCCGAGAATGTTGGGTTTCTTCGGATGCATTGCAGCACAGATCCACTGGGATAGTCAATCAGTGATAGTGTTGGCATGAGGCCCGTAAGTGTCAGTTCGGTGGTTGGTCTGTTTACTTTCCTCCACTAAAGGCCAAGCTGTGTGAAAGTGAGACAGTGCTGTCTGTTTCTCTCCCTCAGATCAAAATGCCTCAGGTGTTTCACTCAATGTGCCATATGTTCATTCTCTGGATGAGGAAGATTTTTGCCTCTGGATTACGTCCATCTGGTTTTTTTTGTTTTTGTTTTTTTTTTTTTTCTCTATCAAAAATTCAATTCAGGACCAAATATGAGCCATATTATTTCGGCTGAGGTTTTTGATTCACTAGTGTTTTATTTTGCATAGAGGAGACTAAATTGCTTCGAATCTGAGTATGTCTGAGGTCATTCTCCAGGCCTCTACTCTGAGTACTCATTATTATTATTTATTTATTATTATTTTTTTTTATTTATTTTTTTTTTAACATAACTTGAATTCTGAAACAGTGATGGTTCCTGTGTCCATAACTAAGCTAAAGCTAAAACCACAGAAGTAGGGGAAAACAGTATTGTGAAGCCATTGTGTAAGATAGGAATGTCATGTACTCGTCAGCCTGCTTTTTAATGGGGTGCTCTCCCCTCATTTGTAGGAGATAGGGAGGATTCTAATAACGCCCTTATCTCTTTGTGCCCGCAATTTGTCTTCGTCCATCTCCCTGCAGGCTCTTGGCCGCTATCTGGCGACAAGCTCTGTCCAATTTGACACAGCCAACTGACAGTGGCTAATGAAGGTTATGGGGGCCAGTTTTTTCCTCTCTTCTGGCTAATTCTCACATGGCCATAGTTCTTCACCAGTAGCTCTGTCTAATGGAGGAGCTAACTTCTTCTTCTTTTTAATTTATTTTCACTTAATTCGAGGTGCAAGCTTTTAAGAATTAGTGTGCAAGTTGATGCTAATTGATGTTGACATGTCTTTGCCATCTGAAATGTTGAACAGTTGAGCTGACTTATGAAAAGCACGTTCCAAATGGTGTTCCACTAAGGCTACATTACTGGTAAATTTTCATAAAACCTCTTTTTATGTGTTGTCATACATCACATGTTGATTGCAGGGCTTTTAGCTTTTTAGTGTGAGGTTTCTATATGTGGGGCCAATTTAAGTCACAGAGGACAGAAGTGTGTGCCGTGTTGTGGTGTTGTGAAGGAATGCTTTTAGATTTGTCATGTTTACAGAAAAAAGAACTCGACATGAATCATTTAGAATACTGTTGAGTGCATCTACTGTGGATGTACTGCTCAAGGCATCATATAACAAGCATATGATGGAAAAAAGAAAAAAAACTTTCTTGATATTTTGGGGTGTTGCAAGGTTTTTGTAACTTAGCATATGACTCTTCTTTGGAAAAAAACAAAAAACAAAAAATGAAAACTGAACTTCCTCTCCTAAAACAGTATAGGTCCTGTTAATTTCAAAATATGCTCAGCTGATAAAATTTATAGGCCATATCGCTCCACAATCTCATTAAAAACTACTCAGCTTGGTGCATACAAAATCATTATTGCATGGGCTAATGTAATCTGATTTTTGTAATTCATTCTCCATGGTGTAGATGTGACATAGCCTTCTGGTTCCATTAATTGCTGTAATACAGATGAAAATGCAGATTAAAGAATGCTAATGAGGCCTGGGTATGATAACGCCATGTCATCGCTGCTTACCGCATACTGTAGATGAGTAGGCAGTTACAACTAATGATATTTTCACCAATTCCATTTAGCATTTCAGACAAAAAAAAAAAAAAAAATCTATTTCTCAGTAACATCTGTTTGACCTTTTTTTTCTGTCCCCTGGCTGTAGTCTGCTTTTCTCAATGGGACAAAGCAACAAATGTTCTTAGGATGTCTGTAGCTGTCATTCCTCTCTTTAAGATCCGTTTACTCTTCAGGTGTCTGCTCATGAGAACAATGAGCTGTAGTGTCCGATGAGATGCAAAGATCTCCCGATGTCATAGAGGAGCAGTTGCTCAGTTCTGAAAATGATTACTTTATTACTTCAGTTTCCTTTCACTGGCAGTGGCTCAACTAGTTAGGGCACCACAGTGATGCTGTGCCCTTCAGTACGGCATTGAATCCTCAAGTTTCCCAGTGGGTACTGCAGCATGGTGCCCCAGTCTTTTACGACTCAGCATGGTGTCTTCGAAAAAGACGAAGTGTGAGCACTGGCCTTCCAATGATTAAATAAAGATTTGAAGCAGGCGTATTCAACGAGTGGCCCGCGGGCCAAACCCAGCCCAAAAGCGGTCTCCAGTGGCCCAGAGGGGATAACAATCAAATTCAAATTATGTAACAGCTAGTTCCGGCCGAGTAATTTGATTGGATAAGAGATGTTCCATTAGTGCTGATATATATACAGTGTAACAGCATTGTGATATTTGACCGTATATATCGCTACTGCATCACACCTCTGTAAACATCCCGCTAGGCACACAAAACAGATTAAATAAATGTAAATGTCTAAGTGTAAATAGGCTGCCAAAAATTTCTGGCCCACAGACAAGGTCTCGATTTGAAATCTGGCCCATATGAATCGGTAATTGAAAAACCCTGGTTTAAAGGACGCCAGGATGTGAAATATTAGAATGTTTTGGCGCTCATGAACTCCTAACTTCTGACTGTACACTGGACCAAAAGTAACGAGCCACATATTTGTAGAAATAACATCACGTACATGCATTTATGTTGTGATTTTTTACCCAGTACATGTTTGCTAGTAACCGCGCTTTAATCTGTAAACTCATTTGAGGGTGAAACCTGTTGATAGTGGGGAAAAAAACAACAACAACAAAAAAAAAAAACGTGCCTCTTACAGTCAATGTCCTGTCTGAGATATCAAAGTTTCCCATTTTCTAGCATCCTCCAGAGCGGAGAGAAGAGACATATATTAGCTAAACAAATCAATAGTGCATTAAGGCCCTGGGGGAGGCTCTCTAAAGAAGAGTGATGCAGAGATAGAGAGAACCCAGAGACCATGGCCAGCTCCAGCCACCTCTCCCTCTCAGTAAATCGGATGAAGTCTGGAGGTGATCCATTATCGGGCTGATGGGGAATTTTATTACCGGAGAAATGAGGGAGACGGACTGCACAGAGCCAGATGTTCTGCTGCCGCGCGTGAGCAGCGCTTGACCGGGTTCCATGTTTCAGATACAGTGCTGATCGGCTTAAAGCCAAAGGGAGCTCAGCCTCTGGGTTGTGAGAGCCGTGTACATGATAGCATTTCTTCTAGTGCTGCGTTCGAGATGATTCAATCCGAAAAAGGGTAATTGTGAGAGTTCTTGAACCTGTTTTGCTTGTAGTTGTTAGTCATTGGCAACGAGTAAAAAAAAAAAGAAAGAAAAAAAGAAAAGAAAAGATAAAGAAAAAAAAAAGAGTTCACTAACTTCTTCCTAAATTTCTGCTCTCAGCAATGGATGCAGTTTTCATGTACAATTTTCTCCTCTGGGCTGTTTGTTCAAGATTTTATAACGAAATGTTGAGAGCCATCATCTCAAATTCCTCCATGTGAACTTTGAAGACTGTTTTTCATGTCACATTATTGAGGACCAGAGTTTCGAGCTTTACTGATTTTTCTGTGTAAATTCTGTTGAACCAATTGACAGGCATTTTGGAAATAAGTGCAGTTCATTTCATTTAACATGAAAATAAACCTTCATGATGGTAATAAACCTCCTTCACCAAATTCTAACTAACTGAAAGAATGAGACCTTGAAGCTGCCTCTTAACTGGGAGGCTACCTCCAGTGTAACTTGCAACTTTCGAGGGAGTCTCAGTATGAGAATACACTATGCTGATAAACATGAGTTCACTTCTTATGTAACTGCCCCCTAGCCACTTCAGACAAAACCAAAACCAAACCTGACTGCATAATGTCCTGAAAAAGGAGCCTTCAGCCGACGCATTGTGGTACCTCGGAACCATATCTCTGGACAAGTTCTCAAAGACCAGTGGTAATCATAGGTTACAAGCACAATTACACAAGAGTTCTGTATTGTGAGTGACAGAGAATGGGATGAGATATCAGTCCTTCGGTGGAAGAATGTATTGTTTGACTACCTTGACTTCACTTAGTTTCATTTCCTCAAAGACAGGAGGAGTATCGTTGATTTGATCGAATGAGATCTACCTCTGTGAACCACTGTGGTAGAATCTTGTAAACTGTCTTAAGCCTTATGTCTAATTAAAATCCTTTTTGTCTCCACCGTTTCAAATATTAACTCATATCTTTTTATCATTCCTTGGTTTAACAAGGAAATTGTATTCTCATTTGTTTGATTCGCAGTTGGTGACAACAGCTTTATTGTTTCTGTTTTGATTAAAATAAACAGTCCCTGAAAAATTAAAGGTCCCTTGTAGACCCTCAAGCAGCTAAGATCTCGACTTAATAATTTTCTATCACAGTCCTCCCAAGCCAGTGAGCATAAGTGTGCTCCATTAGTCTGGGCTAATCCACTACCACCGAGAATTGTACAGTATGGGAATGCCTGTTCCACACTCTCATAATGATCTAATTTTTCCTCTGTTTCCCTGGCTGTCTCAGGAGATAGTTTTCTCCACTGTAAAAGGACAATTAATTTTAGGTCATAGCTCTGGGCCACAAGGAAATTAAAACCATCCCTCTAGGATTACTCTGGAAAAAAAAACGTCCCCGTAGAATCGCCAAGACGTAACACATTTCTTTAACCTTTTGTGACATTGGTGAGAAGAAGCTTGTTCTGAAATGCCTACTGCATTAGTGCTGCATACATTGGCATTTCCAGTCAACTCATCAGTGTACATTTCTCAGGATGTATGCTCAGATGAATCTGAACCGCATGGTTGCCGTGTTTAATGGTAGAGAAGAGCGGGGCGAAAACGAATGGTGAAAAAAAAAATAAAATTATGTAAACATAAATTCACGACTATAGCCTTAAGCTATAGAACTCGGGAAAAAGTCGATATTTTGTGACCTGCGTTGGTTTTAGTCCAGCCTTCTGCTATGCTTGCTGTGTTTGCATGCTCTTTCCAGAGAACTCGATTTATTTTTTAGACAACTAAGAGTGAAAGGCATGATTTATTCCTTTTGGTCTTGACATGACAGACAAAGTAATTCAACAACCTTCAGCTTAATGAAGACACCAGGGTAACTTTATTTGTGGATTTATTATATTGATAAACACATCAAATACTTGTCTCAATATGACATGCTAACAATATTAAAACAGTAAACAGTAACCATGTTCCAAAATGCCACGTCAAAATTCACACACGGCATGCAATTCTGCCAAAATCATGCATATTTTTCCATTTAGTCTCACTGCAGAGTGGGAATTCTAACCTCGCATGAAATATTTACCCCTGTGATTTACATTCACCGCAGGGTACCTGGGAGAGAAATGCATAGATTGTCTGCAAAGGCTCCCTTTAGTTACTGTAATTGGCTCTTACACTGTCATGAATTATGCATCCATAGCCCCGCCTTCATATCATTACAAAGTACAAGCAAGCCACAGGCTAAGTGACACACTTTATGGGACAAATTTCAAGTTTGTGCTGAACTGAACGGGCAGCAATCTCAATTTCTGTTATTTGGACAACATTATGTTCACCAGAGCATAAATTCTTATGTAGCATTTCTCGTATTTGTTCATTTATTCCAACCATTTGTCCGCATACGAGGCATCGTTAAGTGCGTAAGTCTAAGGTCGTCAGAGTTGTTTGAGATAGGACAGCTCCTGCCTCCGGCTGTGAGACCCCGCGAACGTCAGAGTAACATGCTTAATTGACTCTCATCATGCCGTGTGAGAAATACACCTCACAGAAACATGACAGGGTCATACGTTCTGGTGCTCTGTCCTCAGATAAGACCTGTGAGGGGTTACAATGCTGCAGAACCTTTGGCCTGTCATCGTTCCGTGAATCAGATCAGAGAAACCCCGCGCTCTCACCCCCACCCGTTGCAGGTGCCGGGATTGTGATGTACTGACAGCAACTGTTTCAAAGGATAATGGAATCGGAGACGCT
Source organism: Chanos chanos (assembly GCF_902362185.1). NCBI lineage: Eukaryota > Metazoa > Chordata > Actinopteri > Gonorynchiformes > Chanidae > Chanos > Chanos chanos. The sequence continues at coordinate 52,528,842 of NC_044496.1, read as the reverse complement.
GGGAGGAAAATGAAAAATATCGAGATAAGTAGCCCAATTTAGCCCATCACGCATTTAATTAAAAAATCTTCCTTTTTTGTGATGTGGAGGATGGATTTTTTTGGCTTAAATCGAGAGTAAAATATTCAGCAAGGTCACACCGATGTTCAGGACCCGTCAAAAAAAAAAAATCTCATTACAGAGCCCTCTTATTTAAGGAAGTTGTCTCTTCCCCAGAGGAAGTGAACTACATGTTCTGGTAGATGAAGATGAGATTGAGCAGAAGAGTGCTGCCCACGTACATTGATGTTAGAGATGGAGAACAGGCCAACGTCCTAACTATAGTATGAGAAAACCGGTAGAACACAGAGTCAATTCCATTTGGGTTAAAAGAATCAAGACATGAGTCACAGAGTTTCCTAAAAATAAGTCCCTCCTCGATGTGAACTGGTTCGGCTGATCTTAAACTGATATGATTTCGCAACTCACTCTCTCACCAGTTTTTTTATCGACCGGTGATGTACTGGCATAAACGTTTTTGCATTTCAGGTGCCAGAATGAGATCTAGATGTATAATTTTTTTTTTCTCAAAATCATTTTAATTTCAGAGCGATAACAACTTGAGCAGAGAATATTTAAAGCCCGCCAGAGGGGAATCTGAGGAGCGGCCTTCTGTTGGTTTACAGAGAAATTAGATTAATTGGTGCCTTGACAATCTCAGTTAAATTCCTTGAAGGAAAAGATAGCGACTCATTTTCTTTAAATGAACTTTCCTGGAAACATTACACTATTAAACAATATGCAGAAACTCATCTTTATTGAATGTGTTTTTAGATTTTCCTTGCTTGTTCGGCATGTTTTGAATCACAATGAATTTTAAGCACGCAAACACAAACTCAGTGATCATTTGGGAAAAAAAAAGAACAGAAAACAAAACAAAAAAAACCCTAATGAATATTTAGGCCAGGTACAGATAGCTTTGATTACAGACGGGTCCATAGGACATTAACTGATTTTGGAGGACAAAGCATATTTACTGGTAGCAGGTAGCATATTAACCTGTTTTGGAGGACAGAGGACGACATTGTGGTCCCGGTGTGTCTTCAGCTGGAGCGGTCTGTTAATGATGTGTTGCTTTCATGGAACTGGATCCCTGTGGAACTCAACACCTGTCCAGGTACTGAAGACTCTAATTAAGAGGAATTGAATCTGAGTGGAGGTACTTTAATGAACAAACTGCAGTAGGCCCACTGCTCTCACACTGGCGTGATCTCAGCTCCCTGCCCTCCATCACAGGTCCCCTGAGACAGTCAGGCTTTCATCCCAAACCAGTACTGCTGCCAAACCACAATTAAATAATTCACTCACCTCCTGTAGGTTTAATTACAGTGCTTAGATGAGGAGTCACCAAAACAGTCACCAGCTATGGATCACCCTTGATGTTTCTTTTTTGTCCTGTGTGTGTGTGTGTGTGTGTGTGTGTGTGTTTTCCCTCCTTGGAGATAACATGCTTGTGTTTGTTTTTGTTTTAAATATATTTCTTTCCCTTTTTCTTTTTCTGTTTTTTTCCAGCACTTCTGAGCGTACATAGTGAACATTTAAAGCAAGCTTCTGACCATGTGTGTGTGTGTGTGTGTGTGTGTGTGTGTGTGTGTGTGCATGCGTACGTGTGTGTGTATATGTGTGCATGTGTGAGTGTGTGTTGCTTTGCTTTGGCTTTTTTGTGTTCTAATTTCAAAAATGATACATTTTTTGCATCCGTACTTTTTTTACAATAAATGGTATACAACTGGCAAAGCACATGTAAGACCAAAGACGAAAAGATGTAAAGAAATTACATTAGCAGCTAAGTGTGTGTTTGTGGGGGTGGAGTTTGAGCATATGGTTATATGAGACATAATTACAGATGGTCAATCTCATGAAATAACAAAGAGTTCTCAGCTGGGAGGTATGTTGTACTAATACTTCCATACTGTTAATACTAATACACTATTACTGAGTGTTCTGCTGATCCCATGAAGACTTTGCTGCCTTTGTAACAGTCACTGACACGGTTAAAGAGGTTAAGTGTTTCACACCACAGGGAGGTGATTCACGTTGCCGTGGAGATGTGTCCAGTGCTTGCACGTCATTCTGTTGGTGTTTTTGTGTTTTGTCACTCACGGCACGCTGCAGGCTGCTTAGAGAATTTTGGCCAAGCTTTGCAACACACACACGCACACACACACACACACACACAAGCAAAACAACAACTTTAAAAGAGTTGTGGTATGTACAAGCACAAATTATAAAATTCACACAATTCAATTAGCCGATCACCATTCATAGTTTTCTACAAATACAAATTATGGTAATAGTGTAGTTGTTACTCCAATCACATGGCCTTCTTTTAGAAACAGTTTTAAGGAAATGTATCAATGAGCAGCTGATGCCCTCATTGTGTTATCGTAAAGCTGAATAGCTTGACTTTTATCTCTTAACATATACCATCAAATGACTCTCCTAGTCTCACTAGGTCAGACGCTTAATTGTCACATTTGCTCTGCCATTATTTGGCCATGCGCCTCAGCGTTCTTGAGAGATTAGCTATTTGGCACACCAATAAAATTCAGTATCTCTTATCAAGATTTAAATATATATATATATATATATATATAGTGTGTGTGTGTGTGTGTGTGTGTGTGTGTGTGTGTGTGTGTGTGTGTATATATATATATATGGTGACAATGCTGAGAATGCTGCTGAACTGTCTGCTTGGATAATCCAAAGTTAAATAAATGAAATGGGTTTTCTCTCAAACTTTTTTTGCACTGCAGAGGTTTTAAAACTTTTTTTTATTTTTTGTACTGTAGAGGATTATGTTATTTAGATTCAGCACGTAAAGTATCAGAAGCCAGGATTTGAGTGACAAACCACAGCAAATTATAATGGAAATAATCTGATATTCTACACAGAACTGTAGATTTTATCAATGCTCATCTGAAAAGACATTTTTAGCTCAGTAGCTGTCACTCTGCAAACAGCAATCTCAGTAGTCCTTTTCTCTGGCACTGATTATTTTGAACTGTTAAGGGCAGCAGAACAAAGGAGTAAAGGAGTATTGGTCTCTCCCGCATACATATTTTTGTCACGTCATTTCACAGAGAGAGAGAGAGAGAGAGAGAGAGAGAAGAGTGGACAGAATGGTTGAAGGATGCATAAGGTTAGAGTTCAGCTAGTGTTGATTTTGACAGTTGGAAACCAGCAGAAAATAACCCAACTGAATGAGTGAGAAAATGAGATAGAAAGAGAGAGCGAGGGATAGAGGGAGGGAGGGAGAGAGAGAGAGAGAGAGAGAGACAGAGACAGAGAGAGAGAGAGAGAGAGAGTTGTTGTTAGAGGCTGGGGAGTAGACATTATTACTGAAACTAGAGACAGCCTGACTGGGCAGACTATGACTCACTCACCCCCTTCACTTGATAGAAATAACATGGGAGCTGTGCATCACAAATAAACACAAACACACACACACACACACACACATGCGCCACCATACCCTGGCGTATAATTGTTTAAATAATATCAGTACCTCTTACTACTTAGACCAGGAAGTATGCTATATAAAACATGCTGTTAAAAGGAAATGTAACCACCTTTTTAAAACCAGGATTTCTGCATGACGACCTCAAGTCCACACTAATCCTTACACGAACACATGTCTGCACATTAGAAACCAATGCCTGCAATATTATTTCTTCACTGCTTTACAACACACATATCCAAGAGTGAGTGACCTGCCTGGACCACCAACAATCATCAAGTCTAAGTGGAAAATGTTACACGTTGGTACAGAGGTTGAGGTTTGGTCAAAGCGTGTTATTGAATGACATTCTGTGTGCACTGTCAGCATTGCCAGGAGCATTAGCATAATGACATATTCCATTGCCCAAACCATTTTGGCCATGATATTTTAATGGGAGAGACTGACCCTTGCTGACAGACCCTTGAGCAAACAGAAGTGCCACCCAGATGCAAAGCCTTAGGCAACTGTAAGAGAGATCTGTTCCCTTTTCGCTAAAGTCCCAGCCAAAACCGTGAGATGCCATTTATCATGCTGTTGTGATTACAATAACAAATGTTTCCTCATTTTCTCTGTTTTCCCCTGCACTGACTCCTCTCTCTCTCTCTCTCTCTCTCTCTCTCTCTCTCTCTCTCTCTCTCTCTCTCTCTCTCTCTTTCTCTCTCTCTCTCCCTCTCTTTATCTTTATCTTTCTCTCTCTTTCTCTCTCTACCTTTTTCTCCTAAAAGGAATAAAAACACTTAGGTGACTTATGCAATATAACGGCATGAGATGTTTATTGTTGTAATTCAGCCTCTGTTACAGATTGAAATTGTACACTTTATGTTGGATATTACCTCTGCGAACAGGATGATTTTTTATTTGGCATTGAGCACTCTAGCTTTCAGGTAAGAGTAATGCTGTCAGGTGGTGTATGAGATTCTGACATGACACAGTCACCCTGACTGAGCCCATTATCAGAAAGAGTATTGTGTCTGGCTCCAGGGTTTGGCGGACAATAAAATGTTGGTAGCTACATGGTAAATTGTAGAGGGTGCTTTGAGTTTAATTCCCACTTTCCCCTGGGTCGTCTCAACTGGTCAGAACCTACAGGAGGGCTAAGTGGACGTAAACTCTATAATGTAACTCACAATGCATTAATATTAAAGTGAATCTTGGGTATGCTGCACAAACTCAAACAACAGAGCAATAGACCTTATCAAACTAAACACTAAATGTTCCTACAAATGAGTGTTTGATCTTCTTGAGAGATCGGGGATACCTCTGAAACATTTCTTTTGCCTTTTGTGTTCAAAGCGAAGGTGTTGCTAATTTATTTCTTCTTTCTCAAAAAATGTAGTGGAGTTTTCTGTCTAAATCAGCTTTGCTCCAAGGTGGGTTATGGATACACCGAGAATAGACTAGACTCTAGTGCACACTGATGCTGCTGTTTCATACAGCCACGACACAAATATAAAACAAAATATATGTTTCAGACACTAATGTTGCTCTTCCATTGTTTTTTTTTAATGCTGCTCTGGCATCCTCAGATGAGCCTATTTTAGCTCTGCATTAGCTCTTTTCACAGGAATAAAAATACAATGCTTCTAAAAAATGGACCAATATTTCAACAAAACATGCAAGCTTAAAAGAAAAGATATGTCTACGTTATGTTCAATTGGACAGACGAATGAGCAAAAGAGTAACGAGAAGATATAACACGGCAAAAAAGTAGGTAGACATGTACGAGAGATGGATAGAGAGAGAAAGAATGAGGCAGAAAGAGAGAGAGAGAGAGAGCGAGAGAGAGAGAGCGAGAGAGTGTCAGTGTAACATTGCATGTTGGAACAGATGATACCTGATGTGCTTTCGCCTTACAGAGGGCCGATGTTATATCTCGCAGTGAGAGGCAGAGTAACGTGTGTTCGCCTGACCTCATTAAATTTCCGCATATACACACGGCTTCCCTGTATGTGTGCCTGTGTTTGTGTGTGTGTGTGTGTGTGTGTGTGCGTGTGTGTGTGTGTGAGAGAGAGAGAGAGAGACAAAGAAAGAGCGAGAGTGAGAGGAAGTGAGAGAAGATTCCAGCTCTTAAACATTAAAAGAGTAATCAAAGGTCGGGAAATTGCCTGTCTGTGAGGACGTTATTAAAGTGAAGAATCTTTCATTTTCGGCCCCCTCGCATGCTAACTTGCAGCATAAATCATCTTATTGCAGACCATCCGTATTCACTTTAGCAAAACAAATCCTCTGGTGAAAAGGCTTATTTGCAGATAACAGGGCTAATCATTATGCACCGAGTAACACTAGTTTGGATGAAGCTGGACAAAGAAATGAAACCCTTTACTGGTATGTTACATTAGTATTTGTGTCTTTCCCTCCAAAAAAAAAGAATTTCATTTTGAACTTAATTTCTGTTATGAGACCACTATATGTATTGTAATACAACACTTACTCTAGATAGTATTTCATTACTAATGTATTTAACAGTCATCTTTAATAATGAGAGTTAATATCTATATTCAGAGAATGCTGAGGTTACAAAACATCTCGCAATTCAATTTGATTAACGTTCAACCAGGGACAACCGTACAAATGTTCTCCTCTCTATTTCTTTGCCTTGATGTTCTCTGGAAAAGTGTTTTCCAATTTATCACTTTTAATAAGACATTGAAATTAATCTTGGCTGACTGCAGACAGGAGCCTAAATCACTTTGCCCATGGTCCGGATGGGAGGGGATGGTGGGGAAGGGAAGAGGTGGAGGAGTGGTTTTGTGGTGGGGGGGAGGGGTGTCTATCGACGCCCATCATGGAGGGTTTGTGTCGATGGCATGCTGTTCAGATGGCGACTCGGTGCATCGCTGTTCTCTAATGTCTCACTTGCTTCATCTCTAGGCTGTCTATTTGTCAGAGTTGACAGCCTGTGGCAGCCGCATCAATCCGGCCTTTATCCCCAGCCCTGCCTGCCAGATGGATGTCTGCGCGCCTCACCCCGAATATCTTAAGGGGAGCATGCACGAGTGCAGCATGACTGTTTGGTGAATACAATCACCTTCACAGGCCTTCCTTTAACCCCCAAACATCTCTGTCTCCTTACATCTCCTTACATGTTTCCCTTGATGTCTGTAAACAAAACAAAGCTATTTATCCTTCCCTTGAAGGCATTTCATGCATCTATGAACAATCTGTGCAATATATTTCTTTTTTATGCCTAGTATAATCATTTCCTCTTTTCATTATATATATACATTTACGTGGTCCCTTTGAAGGTGGAGTTAATGGGAAAGGGGAGGAGGGGTGTTTGGGGGGGGTAAATTACGATTAAGTCAAGCTGTAATACTGTCGCATGTTGATCCACAGTGAGTCCTGCTAAGCCTGGCACAGAGACTATGATGTGGGGGGGAGGAATTGTTAGGACTGTATGGTGTAGGCTGAGTGATTCATACTAACTGCAGTTCAGCCAAATGTGCTGTCATATCTGTATCTCTGCAACAGTTGGACTGTTTTGATGCTCGCAATGAGTGGGACCATTACTCAGGAAGCGCTACTCATAAGACCGCATTTATTTGCAAAGTATTTAATGCCTTAATCTCTTAGTTATACCAAATCCGAACACAAAGTAAAAGATACATTAGCCAAGAAATTAAAGAAACGGTCCACTCCATTACTGTGACCTTTGTCTCAGTAATATTTCAAGAACATTTTACTAGCCCATGCAGTTCAACTAACACAGCCTAATACCTCAGAGTTTTGTACTGTAGCTGTTTGACAAATTAGAAAAATTCAAGGAGCATATGATGAAGCTGGGTGCCAAGACTCTGTTTTGGATGAAAGCTCCTTGTCAGAGAATATTGACTGAGCTTTTCCCAAAACGCGCGCACGCACACACACACATTCATACCCGGAGAACTGAACTGATTGTGTGTGTGTGTGTGTGTGTGTGTGTGTATGTGTGTGTGTGTGTGTGTGTGCGTGCGTGGAAAGACAGCTAAAGCTTGAGCTCTTTCCCCTGCAGGAGCTTTGCAGGGAAATCCAGCTTTGATATTGCACAGCAAGCAGGAAGCAAGCACGAAGCTTGCGATATCAGGCAGGCCAGTGCATGAGTGTGTGAAGGAAACAGATTCAGGACAAATTCAGCTTTATTTGGACCATTTCACTAAGGGCTTACACCAGATTCATGAAATCTTCAACCTCTTGTGTGTTAACAGAACACTTATGATTACTGGAACAAATTGTTCATATTTTAGTTTCCTCTAACGTCACTGCTGCGTGTTTTAAATCTGCCACCCCTACAAGTGTCCTGTATTCTTCACTGATTAACACAATTAGAACTATTAAAATAACTGGACTTGAATCAAGATTTTTCAGTGAATATAAATGCATATAAATAGTCTTAAGAGTTCTCATAGAAGGTACAGAATAACTCAGTTAAGATTTGTCATGCTGAAAATTATACTCCTGCAACTCTAAGAACGGACACTACTGTACAGGATTTACAGAACTGTGTCAACTGTACAAATGTATGGAATTGCGTCAATAATGAAAATGTGAATACAATGAAAACTTGAGCAGAAGTTACCACCACAGACTGAATCAAGTCATTGGAGTAAGAACAGCAGAATCCTTTTACGTCTTACCTGTAATCCATAGAACCTGCAGCAGAGGGGTTAGCTTTGCCCTTTGAAAAAGCAGCTGTCACTGCTGCAGGTCTCTCATGCATCGTGTACTGGAGGGCTATCCTTGAGGAGGCTCAAGCTCCCAGTAGGTAGAACCAGAAGGCAGTAGACCAACCAGCACTGGATAATGCTTTGTGAGAGCATCCAGGTTGCATTTGACTGTGGAAATCCTCGTGCCATGTTAGATGTGATAGGTCTCAGGTGATAAGTCTCAGGTGAAGTGGCTGAGGTTGTGACAGTGGCAGCCACTCAGTCCACTGCTATGTGGACTAGGCTCTCAGGAAAGTCAAAGACTAAGGCAAGTCACCCTGTGAGAAAAGCTGGAGTGAAGCCCGATCAGGCTTTTGATGAAATTACCTCATCTTCTGGCAGCGCCCGCAACTGACTCAGTCTTGGATATACTAGCATCACTCTTCCTCCTGGATAGGTTGAGAGAGAAGAGGGTCCAGGTGGATAGGTTGAGAGAGGGACCTAAATCCAAAGCAAATTAATGTTTCCGTACTTCATGGATGGGGTGAATTGCAGCTGAATATAAAATGGGGAGGGAGATAGCAGCCATGGGTTATAATTCTCATCTCAGCTGGTGCAGAGAGAGGTACCAGGGGTTGTCTCCAACAGTGGGAAGTAATTTTGCCTCCTATTGATCAGTTATCGCCTGCCTCAAGCTGGACAGCCCCCAGCCAGGAAATGACCGACCTGCCAGTACTTGCCTTCCCCATGGGGAGTACGGGAAGATGCCAGCTATGAGAATAGAAGACAGCTTTTGCGTTTTGCTACTTGGAACCTAAAGACAAGACTGGCAGACTCTGGAGTAGTTTGCGAGGCCCAAACTACTGGCAACATGGAAGTGAAGAAGAGTCCCATGAAACAGGAGTAGGTTTTGCTCTCAGCAAACTAATTGCAAATACCGAGATGCCATTTGACACCTCTGGGTAACTCAGTGTGGGCTGATAAAGACCATTTCACTTTAGTCTGCGTTTATGCACCTACTCTTGTTGCTGAGCCAAGCAACAAAGACTGCTTCTACGATTTGGTATCCTTAATACAGTTTCACAGAGAGACAAGCCACTTCTGCTTAGCGATTTTAATGCAAGAGAGGGATCTGATAGCACATCATGCATCAGCCATTTTGGTGTACGCAAAATCAACCTATCATAGTGCTGATGGAAACAATGACCATTCATTAGCTAGCGTAATAGTGAGACTTAGAGAAGAGACCTGGTGCACGAGACCAAAAAAGACACAGTTGCTTATGTTAATGTCTACAACAGCATGGGCCCAGTCTTAAATCACCAACTCCATTCGAAATTACAGGAGGCTCTTAAGAAGATGAATCTTCTCTCATTGGGGCCAGAAACAGTGCCTATATGAAGCACAAGTTGCGCAACTGACACGGAAGTCCTTGAAAGTCTAAAAGGCTGCAAAAGCTGCTGTCCAAAAGGCAGTGACCTTTTACACCATCCAGTACTGGATCATGTTTGTGAGAGCATCTAAGTTGCATTGGACTCTGGAAATCTTATGTATGATGTGATTAAGGAAGCCCTTGGCCCAAGAGTGATCAAGACTGCTCCTCTCAAAGCAGCTGACAGAACAATCCTCAAAGGCAGGGGCAGTCAGATGTATTGATGGGCACAGCACTACTCTGAGTTGTATTCAAAAGAATCAGAAGTTGACACTGGCTTTTTTGATTCCTTCCATCAGAAGTTCTCACTGCACCCTGTCCTATCCCAAATCCCAGTGTAGCTTCAGAGCTAACAGGTCTACAATTGATTTTCTCACTCAGACAACTTCAAGAGAAATGATTTGAAGATTCCAAACCACTGTGCTTGTCGACCTCACCAAAGCCTTTGATTTGATTAGCAGAAAGGGTCTCTACATAGTCATTGAGACAACTGACCTCTGCCCCAAAACTCGTAAAGCTTATCTGTAGCTTTCATGAGGACATGAAATGTTTCATTAAGTTTGACAGACATACATATGATAGCTTCCACATTGATGATGGCATCAAGCAAGGTGTCCTTGCACCGATTTTTGCAATGTATTTCTCCATCCTTTTGACCCTTGTGTTGCAGAAGTCTGAAGGCATTTACCTGTATATTCACACCAGTGGAAAGCTCCCCAGACTAAGTCAGACCTCAAACCAGAATCATAGTGTGAACAGTCCTTGTATGGGTTCTGTTCTATGTTTATGATGCAGTACTCACTGTTCACATTGAAGAATATCTGCAGCTCCAAACTGTTCACCTCTCCTGGCTTTTGTGCCACGTGTTGATGCAAGAATTGGAAAAGTGGCAATGAACTTTCAAACGCTGATTGTGTCTGGAAGAATGAGTTAAGCCTGTGCACTAAATTAACCATCTACAAAGCTTGTGTTTTGAGCATTCTTCCATTTGGACATGAGTCATGGACTCACCGGGAAAAGAGACTAAATGCATTCCATCTTAGCTGCTTGTGGTGTATTTTTAACCTTGTCTGGCAGGACAAGATTACAAATACAGCAGCCCTTGCATGTGCCAACATTCCTTGCATGTCTGCAATCCTGAAGCAGAGGCGTCTTTGTTGGCTTGACTATCTGAGCAGAATGGAGGCTGGCCAGATGCATAAGGACATACTTTATGGTGAGCTGGCATCTGGAAAAATATCAACTGGACATCCCAAAACTATCTTTTAAAGATGCCTGCAAATGGAACATGCTGTCTTTCCACATCAGCCCCAATGACTGGGAAATATATGCCAAAGATTGAGATGATTGGAAGGGTTGACTGTATGAAGGGATTAAACTTCTTGACAGTCAGTGGCTAAAGAAACTGCACATAAGTCACCAACCCTGCAAGAAAGCTCCTACTCCTGAAGACAATTAACAAGCCACTTTCATCTGTACAAACTACTCAACAGTTAAAGGAAATGTCTCAAAGATTCTTGTTAATAAATCTTCAAGAGTCTTCCTGCTTCTGTTGTTTAGCAGCTACTTTCCATCATCTTCTGTAGGCAGAGGGGTGCCAGTATACCAACTACCAGAGAAATGCTCAGACCATATCAGTTAATAAGCCCACCCAATGCCTAATGGATGCTGCTACTCTTAGTGTACTTGCCCTCTGATGCCTCCACAAGTCCACCACCGGTTTGAAAGTTCTGTTTCAAGGAGTCTAAGACTTCAACTCCCCACATATTCTTGCCTTGGCAGATATTTAGTTGCTTAGCATCTTATTTGATCATTCTAACGAGATAGTATCCAAAACCAAAACAATTCTTAATGTTGATTTTATTATCTGCAATCTGTAATAAGTTCTCTTATATATATATTTTTTTTTATCAGCATCATCCTAGTGGAAGTATGAGTCAGCTATAATCTCTTGGTATGTGATTTGATTATTCCCCTGTGCATTCACTTCTTAGCCTTTTGGCTGACTGATGGTACCAGTGCTTTAGCAATGGTCTTTAGTGTCTCCAGCCTTCAAAGTAAAAAATGTTCTTTATCTGTCACGCTGGTGGTGTGGTGCAGAACCCATGCGCAAGACACGATGGTTGAAGGTGGCAAACGGAAGACTTTACTTAAAATGAAGACCAAAATGCATGTGCAAACTGATAACAAAAAACCAATAACAAAAAGGTGCAGCATGACAGAGTGCTCTAAAACACAAACAACGATAGACAAAGTACAAGGCAAACACTAGGACTTAAATAGAAGGAGAACTGAACAGGGCAACACAGGATTGGTTGAAACTAAACAAGGTTAATAATGAGACAAACAGGTACAGGTGAGGGGCGGAGACAGACACAGAACGGGAGCACAAAGACATATCCAACTAAAAGTCCAAAATGGCGGTGCAGGTTGTGACATTATCTTACTTTATATGTTTTCGTGTTCAGTGTTCATCACCACATAGTAACACCTTTACACATGGAGGGCCCAGTGTAAAGTTAAACATAAATCATTAATCAACCTTTTTAAAGAGAATAAATTGTTGAGACAGTTATGATTTTAACAGTATAATGGTCAATATGAGGAACAGTGGTAATTCACTGACTCTTGGCTTTTGACCATATTCACTCACTCAAAATAGAAAATCAATAAGTTCTTTTATTCTAAGAGGGACCAATAATGGCTAAAGTTTCAGCAGTTTTCTTGGGAAATGCTAATTAAACAGTCAGTTGGTCCAACCTTTAGGTGTTTCAGAGTCGGAGGCATAGAATGATCATTCATTCTCCGATTGGTTTTATAATCAGTTTGTCCGGGAAACTCAAACAATGACTTTGATGAGACAGTCGATATGTGAACTGGATTTTGTTTCTGAGAAAAGTGACTGTGGAAGAGCAGTTCAGCACCTTTCTCTAGAAATCTGAGCTTCAATATAGCACTTAGCACTTAGCAGAAAATTCTTAGACTTGTTCAACTTTCTTCTAGAAGTTTTAGTTTGTCATCAATCAGTTCAAGATCTTTGGCTGACTGGCAGCATCACTATTTTGGCACCACTGCTTTAGGGAGGTTTTTTGTATAAAACATTGATTTTTTTTTTCAGGAATCAAGCACTGGGGTGAAGGTGTTGATAATACTTTAGAATGCAACGTATAATGATCAAAAATGTATTTTAGCTACTTACCCTGGAAGTGGTATGAAAAATGCTTGCTTCCTTAAATACTTTCATTTAATTCTGGCATTTCAATAAATCTATTCTCGGCTTTGTTCACACCATGGTGCCCTCACAATTCTCTACAGCATCTTTACAACAGTCATTAGGAGGGCAGTTTGCTGTTCAATAAGTACCAGGCACTAAAAAAGAATGAATGTGTCCATCCTGATGTTTGTAGAAATAGTGGGATGCGGTGCATCATTCTGCATAGCTCTCTCCCATCCTTTGTTATCCTTATGTAATGACAGTAGGCTGAGCTTTTAAAGAGCTACCATATACACCAGTTTTGGACCAAAAACAATTCTCTCCATCCGTATTTCGATGAGTCATCACAATTTCTGCCATGTTTACTGAGCTGTTAGACTGACGGGGGGCAAAAAAACTCAGAAGAAAAGTGTTTTCCCCTTAGTGCGGTTTGACTGCGTTAGAAATAATATGCTATGCAGTAGTCAGCGTGGAGTGTTGTGTGTTGTGGAACTGTCGTGCGGGTAAATGAAATATCCACTACACAAACCACTGTGGAGCAGATATGAATGTTTCAATATCTATACACTTCTCTCAAGAACTGCCCAAGTGTAATGTCAAAAATGCTTTCATAAATCACAGTCAACCTTTTTCCCATGACAAATGATTGATGAGAGTTTGGATGTAATACACACCCTTACACAATGCAGTCTTGTTCAAACTGTGAAATCAGTGTTCAGATAAAAAAAAAAAATATTAAAAAGTATTAACTTATTTAGGCATTACATTCAGTGTTTGTATTGTGCAACATAAAATACTCATTTTTATTTCAATGAAGCACAGCAAATCAGTTTGTGAAATAAAGGAAGGAGAGTGAGGTGTCAGTGGAAGCGAGAGCCAATCAGAGAATGACATGTGGACTGGCACTCATAAATCACATGTGACAACTGTGATGGACAGGAGCAGATGGCTGGGTCTGTATAAGGCCTCCATTCTCAGCTACAGGATTTTCTTACCACTGCTTTTCAGTTCAGATACTATATTGACTGCTGGCACCTACAGAACAATGCCTGTGTAGAGGCTGAAATGCATTTGCTTTATTGTTGAATTGCACAAATGGATTTGCATCTTTAGCAGCTTTGTTATTAAAAGCTGATGGAACTGCTTTAAACTCACATTTAGTTCGCTATTCAATTGCAAAAGGTGCAAAAGAGAGAGAGAGAGAGAGAGAGAGAGAGAGAGAGAGTGACACAGACAAAGAAACTGGGCATGCATAGAATAAAATAAGGTATGTATATGTGGGTAGAGGTGCAGAGTGTGTGTGTGTGTGTTTATGACACATTTAGTTCAATCGCAAAAGGTGCATGCACACGCACACGCACACACACACACACACACACACACACACACACAGAGAGAGAGAGAGAGACACACAGACAAAGAAACTGGGCATGCATAGAATAGAATAAGGTATGTATATGTGGGTAGAAGTGCAGAGTGTGTGTGTGTGTGTGTGTGTGTGTGTGTGTGTGACTCAGACCAAGCAGAAGTTGCATGAAAAGGATTATGAATCACTTGGTGGAGCTTTCCATCTCTCATACAGTATTATCCATATTCCCCATGTCTCTTGGGCTGTATGTGCCTTAAGTAAACCCATGGGTCAAGGAGACTCTGTCTTATGTACTATCAAACAACTTGGAGCCCAGCTTTTCACAGGAATATGACTTTTTTTTATGCAATGAGCATTAGAAACTGCTCTCCCAATGAAAACCGACTCCTAAGAAACTTTTGGACACAGCTGCTCAATTTCACAAGCCAATTAGCTTCAAGGGTAGTTTTTTTTGGTTTAAGTCAAATGACCTGGGGGGGGGGGGGGGGGGGGGGGGGGGGGCAACAGTCCCACTCACAGCAGTCCGGCATACAAACACCCCCACAAGAATGACCAAAAGCTCCATATATAGGTATTAATCTTTCCCTCATGCAGCATGTTATTACAGTTTTTATCTGTATGACCAAAGGTGACATGTTTGCAACGTGACTTTTGGTGAAGATGTTCTTAACGCTAAAATCTGTATGTTCCCACAAAAATGCAAATGACTCACTGCCTTTGACATCACCTCTTTGCATGTATGGGCATTTATGTGTGCACAACATATATGTATGCCTGTCACAGAGAAAACTCGGGGGGGGGGGGGGAAATTGGCACCTCTGCTTCATGCACATCCTCTTACATGTCAGAAATATCTAGAATCACAATGCAACGGAAGAGAAGTGAAATCTTTTTATGTGGTAGACTTTTATCCAAGTTTGCATGGCGTCATTGTTATGAAGGAGTATCATAGTGTACCCAAGAGTCCAAAATGTCTGTACTGAGTACACGTTTTTTTTTGTGTGTGCGTGTGTGTCTGTGTGCGTGTTTTTTTTTCTTTTTGCATTTTTAAGACACAACCTGCCGAAATCCTTTCATGTCCATAGGACTTTGTAAACCCTTGATGCATTATCCAGTTTCAGAAGCCAGACTGTGGAAGAAGAGGCTCAGAACACACCTCTCAAGCTTGTTACACCAAGCCAGAGCTTACAGAACTAGAGGCCTTAAACACAGATCACCTCAGTATCATCAGGCATTTTCAGTTAAACTCATTCAACATAATATGGATTAAGCTTGTGCGGTAAGTATAGCTTGGTCATATGTGTCATATCTCCTTTCTATTTTCCTGCATTCCCTTTGTATTAAGTCTTCTGTACATTCTCTTTTTGCAAATGTTATGTAGGTCATAATGTTGGATTGAGGTCTACAATTATATTTGAAGTGCAGTGGCTCGCAAAAAAATTTGATCTGGCGATGGCACGCTTTGTGCTCGGTGACTCCCTCTCAGGTGTGCCTGTGTATGAATTTAGTAAAGGTTGTCTCAGAGCATGAAATTGCATTAGCTTTTGCAGTGCCTCTCTGACTGTGTCTTCCCTGCCTTGTGCACTCTGTAATGCTGAACGACTTTTAGACAGGGTAACATTAGGCCCGGACCAGACGTTAACCTCCCTGGAATGGTCCCCAAACCTTCTTCTGTATTGATTTTGATCTTGAGAGCTTCATAAGAGCTGGGAGTACTGGTTCTTTACCAGACAGCAGAATCAGCTATCTGATTCTGCATGGGCTGACATGAACAACAGCTTTTATAGATATTTTGAGCTGAAATTTCCCTTGTTCGGTACTTCCCCTCAGGATATATTGCCACATGGTTACACAAACAAACACAGTTATTTTTCTATTATAACATCAGAGTTGAGCATGACAAACAAAAAGGGTCCTTTGTGGATTATACATCAGCTCCCCTGAATTTTACAGATAGGACGAGTAAACCTCAGTAATTCTTAATAATTCATGTGAAGGTAAACAGGTTGTCTAAACACAGTGGGCAGATTGGAAACGCTATGATTAATGGCTCCTCCGAAGCTGTGTTTCTTCTGATGATTTAACAGATGAGACTGCCCTTGATGCATATATCGGTATTTACACCAAAATACTCACCTCTGTCTCAGTATAATTATAATTACTGTTGCAGGCAAAGCTGCGATTCTTATCAGCCAATCCATATTTCCTATTAAATTTCAGTCACACCCTGATTTGTAAAGAAGAGTCAAATGAAATGACCCACTCAACAGTAGGTAATGACTAAACCAATAGCAGTTGTAAAACACACTAGACTGAGGGCAATAATTTCTTTTAATCTGAAATCCTTATTGCCATCCTTTAAGTGTGAAATGGAGAAATATAAGATAAAAAAGAAAACAGTTTGAAAGATCTGTGAAACAAAGATTTTTTTTTTATTACATTAACCATTAAGCCTAAAGATTTATCTACAAAACAGTATAGAGTAATTACAAAATGAGAGATACAGAGTTTATCAGTTCTCTTCATTTGTTTAAAGTCCTCTAGCTACCTCTCCACTAGATAGGTAAAAAAAAACTGCATTCATTCCTTATCTGCTCAAAGATGGATGGATATAAGAATGACAGGGAGACCTGTGCTGCCAAGTTACAAATATAAAAAAACCCCCTGAGAGATCTTTCATAAAAGACAACATTGAAAGGGTTAATGGGTAAAGGAATCTCTTCCTATGACAGTAGAGGGTCTATTATCGCGCCATTTGGATGGATATTAAAATTGAGTCATTTTCTGCCACGTCCAGCTGGAAGACTGCGATAAGCCACATTTCACTGAACCTCTGAACTCTCCAGTATCCATCAAAGTACGATGTCTGTGGCTTTAAGCGAAGACCGCCTTTCCCAGACTGCAGCACGGTGCTCTGGTTAGAATGCAGGAGTGTTGTAGTGTTCAGCTATAACTGATAATGATTTGGCACACAAAATGGCTGAGATAGCTTGGCTGGTGAGTGGCTTCGTTGCTAATGATTGGTGTGAAGCCAAAACAATGCACTGGGGTTGTAGTGGATGATATCCTGTCCCTAAACAGCACAGCAGATGAATCTCTCTGACATTTCTTCTTATGGTGAACTATTAGTATTGTATGTTCCCCACTCATGTTAATTAGACTGTGTTTTTATCGTTCTCTAACTTCAACATCACAGCTTAATGTTTTCACAGCAAACTTTCGCGTATGCAGTATAATGTTTTAATTGCTCAGCGGTTAGAAGGATAAAAAGGAAACAACTACTCTGAAAACATAAATGTTTTTACTATACCATCGTAAAAAAAACAAAAAAAACAAAACAATTTACAGTCCAATTAAAAAAACTCCAAAATCATCACTCAACTCTGCTCATTACTGTATCTCCGGTCTCTGCTGGGTCAACAGTCTTGTATTTAGTTAATCATAACATTGCAAAGGCTGCCACAGCATCTCTGCCAACATGGTAATTACTACAGCTGGCACAAAAGACAGAGTGGCAATAAACTGAAGTACCACAGAGATCACAGAATCGCACGCTTCATACTGTAGATGCAAGCTTTAGTACAGTTCAGTGCGGTATAGCTTTTTACGCACCGTACACCAACAATAGCTTACACAAAATGTTGTGGGGTGTGTGTGTGTGTGTGTGTGTGTGTGTGTGTGGGAAGGTTTTTCAGGCACTGTGTGGACCAAATGTCCCCATGAGTATATATGAGTATATATGAGTATGTATGAGTATATATGAGTGTGTATGAGTATATATGAGTGCGTACATACTGTATATATTTGACAAACGGGGACCTAGTAGGAACATTTGCCAGCCCCATTAAGCAAACTTTTTTTTAACATATTGCTGTTATTGTTTTTGGAAAGTGCCAGAATATGTCTTTGGTCATGGCTGGGGTCTGACTAGTTAAAGTCTAGTGAAATTGGAGTCAGTGGGAAGTTTCCACTAAGATGCAAAGACAAACATGAAAGGGTGAGTGTGTGTGTGTGTGTGTGTGTGTGTGTGTGTGTGTCAGACACTAGATTTCCCTGATTTACTAATTCTTATAAAGGTGTATTATGAACCTGAGACTTAATTTTAAAAAATATGCCTGGAATGTGCTATGTGGATTGACCAACCAGTACAAAGGCCTCATTTTAATATGAATAATTATCAGTCATTCTGAGGGAAATTTTAGGTATCGTAGACAACATATATGACTCAGTACAGCACTGGTAAAATTTACTGGTCACTTACCTCTAGTTAAAAAGACACCAATACACAAATACAGTCAGAAACAGGAATTATTACGGTTACACTTCCATTCATAAGAATGGTTACACTCATAATCAGACTGTTACAGAAATTATGGTAAATCATGGCATTTTATTAATAAATTAGGCTCTTTGAAGCTCTTGGAAAATTTACCCTGAGAAGAACATAGGTTATTTTAGCTTAACCAGTTACACATATTTAACAATATTAGAAAGTTTTATCTATAATAAAAAAAAAAACCTGCATTTCAATTACAAGCTTGAAATGAAATATGTAGATGGTTTAAATTTTGAGCATATTTTAAAATGAGTCACATACTGACTCAATATTGCAGTTTGTTGGAGGGATATGCAGGTACATGCTGGAGGGATATAGCAGGGCCTGGCAGAACACAGTGAAGCATTATGCCTGCGCTATGGCATAAGTGGTACTTGATTTTTATTTATTTATTTGTTTATTTTGTGAAAAATAAAAGGCCCTCCAGGGAATTGAAACTCATCATACCTTACAGGTTTTAACCTTACCTCCTGCTGGACTTGTTAGAATGTGTTTGGAAGTCAAACATCAAAGGCATTCATTTGTTTTTAATTTTTATGTGCTAACCACCCAAAACTGTTCATCAGCTCTTGAAAGCCAACAATTACTGGTGGCTGAGACGATGTAAATTTTTCATTTAGGCCTCTACTGTAAAAATTTGTTAGACTCACTCGCGGGGGAAAATGCATTTGGGTTTTTTAATATGTTTGTGCATAATCATTTAACATTGCAAGGGCTTTGAATTAATAATCTAGACCCTATGTACAGTCACAGAACAAAAACCTTTGTTTCATACCTATTATCATGCATGACATGTCATAAAAATGTAATCCTATGAACTGTGTGTTTTGTTTCATGTATACTAGTACTACTAATTATTATTAGTATGATTATTATTATGATTATTATTTTTATTATTGTTGTTCTTGATGGTGATGATGATGATGATGGTGATGATGATGACGATGATGATGATGATAATGGAGGAGGAGGAGGAGGAGGAAGATGAAGAAAAGAAGAATTCTCTCTTGCCATAGACTTTACCACCAACTATTACACAAAATGGGGTGTAGTTTTTTCAGTTCCTGACTCCATTTTTAATGTAGCCCCAGATAAACTCTCAAGTATGGGTAGTGGCATTTTAAACTCTGTTCTCCAAATGGAGAGCAGATAGTGCTAAAATGGATGGTTTTGCAAAACCGCTACTTCATTAAAATGCACCACACACTGGTTGAGAATCTTGATAACTCAACGCCCGGTAATTTAAAAGTCAGCCTGGGTAAACACTCTGTAACACTACTGAGTTTAAAATGAACCTGCACCTTGTACCAAGCCAGTGAGGTGTGCTGACTGGTGAGTCTCAGATAAACTATTGATAAAAGCTTGTAAGTAATGCAGCACGCACAACTGACCTTGATAAGCCATTGAGCTTCTCAGTGCAGACTTGATCTGCAGAAAATTTAACAGGGCCTTATCTCAACCGCCGACGGGCTCACTGATATAGACTGAACTGGCTGAAGAACAGAGAGGGAGAGAGACTTTCAGTAAATGAATCTGTCTTTAAATGAGATTTTCTTTTTCCTGCATTAGGTTTTCCCTGAGAGAACTAGCACTAGGAGCGCACTAGGAGCCGTATACCGAGCGAGCGTATCCTCCCATTTCTTGTAAAGACTGAAACTGCTGAATTAATTTAAAAACATTTGTTTTTGTCATTGAATCTTGTTGTTATTTTGTTTGCGTGTGGCACGAGCTAGCGCTAACGCTGTATCCCACAGCATTTTAAAGGTCAAACAAACACCTCTATTTGAGAAACGTTTCCAGGTATTTTACTAAGCACAGACTCTGAGTAGAGTCGTGCACGGCGGTGGCCAGTTTCAACGTGGTATTTAGTGTGGGTGCATTCTGTGTGTTCTCTAATCAGTTCACTGCAAAGTTAACGCGTCAGAGCGGACCACTGTAGCGTGATGTTTAAAACAGGATGTAAGTTCATGCTTCCGCTTAACCTCACCTCAGCAAGCAGAGCGTACATATGGTGTAAACACTATCACGACTGTGAAGCACATACACAAGATTAAGGTGAGACGCAGTGACCTGCTTCACGTGCTAATGTAAGTGTGAAAATCTGCTGTCAGATGGCACTAGCTCTTACCTCAGGTGCTCTTGAGTGCGAGCGGAAGACTTGTCACTCCGCCCGGGAGCTAAATTTTGCCGCAAAACTGGTACGTGAGACAGCTGATTCCCCCTGGAGTGAAACAGTGACCTCGGGTCTACTCTGATACCTGTTGTTGGTTTACACTTCAGCTCTTTAATATTGCACAGACGTTATTTCAGCGCGTGCCCCCGTTAAGCAAGCTTGTGATGGCGAGCCACTGTTCCGTAAGGCAAATGAAGGCACGTGCTTGGCTGAGTGACAGATTGTATCTGTTTCCTACATGAGGAGATTGTTTTAGAGAATAAGGTCTGCATCACCCATTTCGGTTGTCTTTTGTTTTGCAACAACGATAGGCGACAGCACGGTATCCATCACACCTCTAAATGAGATTACGTTGTGGAAATTTCTTCTCTGAACTTGTCCATCTGCAATTTGATTTGTTTTCTATCCATATTATTTTGACAATATATCAACAGATTATCCAGACTTCTTGTTCAAAGGCGCAGATTTACACTAGCAGAAGAGCGTCATGGGAAAATGGCCATAAGAAATCATCTGGAATGAATGATATTAAAAATCTTATCTTAAGCATGGCCTGCATTAACGCTCCATCACACAATCTTCAGCGCATTACTCTTTGTCCTATCACAAACGCTTTAGCGTGCTATGAATAATGCATTAGTTTGAATCTTCAGTGGCTGCTTGCCTATTTGGAATGTGCTTTTGACTGCAGGTTAATCTATTCTCTATTTACCATCGCAAGCGAGAAAAGGGTGCTCGCTCCAGCTCCGTACATATTGTTTTGCTTCTGAAACTCGTACGATACGTTCCAAAAAAGCAATGCGCGCAACCGTTGCAACAGGGCGAATGATTAAGCGATGGAATTTGAAAACAATGTAATGTGTTTGTTTTTGTATTTCATCAATGTCCTGGTAATTCCCTTAGTGTCTAAGCATGGTCCCTACTGTCCACTGGGGGCTGGCAAATGGGTTGTGGAGGAATTGCTTAGAACATTGGGGGTGGGGGGTAACTTAAGGATAGACCATTACAGCACCACTGGGTCTCTGATGAATCGTTAACATGGGATTAAAATGGAAAATAGCACAACATAGATGATTTTGTTCCTCCGAAACAACCAGCGGCTTTATGTTCACCCCCTGAAGCAAGAAACCACAGCGATGCTGTCCTCCACAAGCAGAGGCTCTCATCAGTTCATCTGAACATGCAGTCCTTCTCAGACGAGTTCACGTGAAGCGCTATCCTTCACTTTTATTCTCTCTCTCCGGCTTGTCTAACGGCTGGGAGGGGACTCTGAGATGGAAGCAGGGCGTTGAGACTGTAAGGCAATAACAATAAAAAGCTTCTGGTGAGGAGGAGTGAAAGTAATAGAAGAGTGTGGTCCTGGTGTGACTGAATACAGCCTGGAGATGCTAAGAATTTAGCCCATCTGCTACGTCTGCCGTTTTATTGCACGAGATTAAATGAAATGATGAGAGAATTGTCGAATTGATTAAAATCGATTCTTCACTTGTTTTCCGGAGATGACTGGCTCTTCAACGTTTAAAAATGTTGACCTCTTATTGTAGAGTGTTTTGCATAGGAAGAGAAACCGTCAATGGGGGTAAGAAAACGTTGATCTTAAAGCATAAACTCATACATCCATGTACACAGTAGGCAATCTGTAAGGGGGAAGAGGAGGGATGCCATCCCCCTTGTTAGCAAAATGACCAAAATGCATCCCCCTTGTTAACCGGCCATCCCCCTATATACCCTGCAGAGTCGTGTCATCCCCCTTGTTGGCCATCGGGCCATCCTCCGGTTAAAAAATAATAAACCACCTACTGCATGTGCATACAGTTACACTTACAGTTCTAGTGAGCAATACGGATTTTGGCATTGTGTGGTTGTTTGTGTAATACATCTCCTTTGTCAAATCCATTATCCTCTCCTCTTCTCGTTGCGTTAAGGGCTCTCTATGGGCTAAACCCTGAAGGGTCCATGTGTTTATACTCATACACCCTGAACTGTTTATCAAACTGAAAGCCATGACACCAATTCCCCCCCGAGAGCTGCAGAAAAAGATCTGTAATGGCTTCAAAGAGTTCCGCCGTTTCCATAGAAACAGAAATAAAAGCAATTAAATTTGATGTGTTGGGGGAAAAAAAAAAAAAGGAGCTCGATGAGGCACCATTTCGGAATGGCTCTTGAAATTCCATCAGAGTAGCTCCGACTCTCACTCTCTCTCACACTCACATCACTCTCTTTATTTCCTCAGATGGAAATAACCAACCTTCATCTGCTTCATATCTTTTTTCCTCAGTCATTTTTTCCCCTTCGTCATCTTCTCCAGTGATGGGAGAGAGAAAGAGAAAGAGAAAGAGAGAATGCTCATATCTGATGCATGACGCATTAGAAAGTATTTGCATAATGTCTTCAGGCCTCATTAAGGCCTTGTAAAGGTGCTACAGGGAGGATCTTTGTGTCTTTGAATCTGTGCTCCTAGTCTAATGCTAATGTTTTTCCCCTCCCCCGTGACTTACCAAATCAGATGGTCAGAAGTACCTCAGTCTGTTTTCCATTAGAACCTGTGATCGTACTCTGGAGAGTCTGTCTCTTGAGGCTTTACACAATGTCTCACCTCCATAACCCGCATTTTCTCTGATCTTCATTATGTTTTTCATTCACCTTTAAGGTCTTCCTCTGTTAAATGTCAGATGAGTCACAGCTTCAGTCATGAATACGTGATTCTTCACAATTCAGTCTAACTTGAGCAGTGCCCCTTAAGCATTGACTTATATATGTTCCTATGGTCATGTGTTAATTAAACATCAATACATAAGTAGCAAAACAGCTTTTAGCATCAGTGCATTTTCAATGGACCTTAGTCCTTGACACATAGCTCTCAATTCGTTTTTTTCTGTCCATGTCAATGTAAAGAAATACAGGGGCATTCATATAACAATGTTGTGAACCAAGCCACGTGTTCAAAACACACAAAAAAATGTGTTTTCTCATTGTAAGATTACAGAAGACAGCAACGTCAAAGAGGTGTCAACAGTGAAAAACATAAAAGAATGAAAACGGCATTTCTCTGTATGTGTTTTAACCATATGCATTGTGTGGAAGAGCATTTGGTAGGAGCAAAGGGAAAAAAAAGAAAAAGAGAAAGAAAACTAAAGAACATGTAACAGTCAGTACCTTCCCGCACTACTCTATTGTGTGTGTGTGTGTGTGTGTGTGTGTGTGTGTGTGTGAGTTTTTTATTTTTGTTTCTCCCACTCACTCACTCATTCACTCGCACACTAGGTAAAGACAACAGCACAAAAGCGCTGTCTCTTTGACAGATGCTAGGGCTACGCGTTTTGTGTTTGTTGCCTACGGCTGATCTGAGAAAGAATTCATTTTGCAGCAATTAGGAGCTTCTCCATGGGCTAAGAACATGAAGAAGCCTTAGCAAGAAACGCATTTAAAAAGATCATAATTCATGAGATGAGACATTTTGATGGAAATGTACGAGTGTTGTCAGCAGTATGTAAACAAATTGGGGAGAAAATTAGGATCGATATAAATGCAATGTAAACACATGTACGTTACAGTGTTTACCAAAGTGATGTTATCCTTCACAGACATGCTGGTGTTTTTTTTTTTTTTTTTGGATGTTTGGGAAATTATTCAAAGCTCTGTGTTCTAAACATCAAAGCTATCACCTTATGTGAGATTCGAAAAGGTTTGATTTATTAATCACAGTCATTGCAAAGCTGGGTATATGAATGTAAATTTTTAACACTTTGTAAACACTTTTTTATCTAGCTGTGCTGAGGTTCTATTAAAAAAAATGTCAGCATAGCTTATGTTGTTTTGCAACCAAACAGAATAAGCAAAATATTCTTTTTTTCTCCATTTTTTTTTTTTTAGGTGCTTATGCGTTTTACTTTATATATGACGATTTGCAAGTCTTCAGTTGATGTGCTGTTATATTTTTATCATCACAGTTTTGATTTATCATCAGCCTTGTATGGCATGTGGGGGCACCGGAGATATCGAGATATGAAATGAAATGTAGTCATATCAAAAAAGTGTGTTTCACATGGTTTTGCATGATTTGCTGCGCTTGGTCGACAGACCTCTTGCTTTTTTTTTTTCATAATGTGTGAAATCAGCCATGTTAAATGATTGTACTGCTTCATTCACCCACCTTATTCATAACCGCACGTATACGCTGAACTGATGGTATGGTGTATTCCGGACATTTTCCTTTGCTGACTGCTGTGCTATTGAAAGATGTGAATTCTGTCTTCGCTGGATCGGCTCATTAGCATACCGCCAGTGTCCCTTTGTGACAAACCTGAACGAAAGATTCACCGCGGAATACAAATGACACCAGATGTACAGCAGGTCAGCATGCGTAGTTTCATATTCATATGCTCCTGATGGACGTTCATTAACCTTTTAATTACCAGCTTCAGTTTCTCTCTCCATATACAACATGGCGTTTGCTAATAAATGCGCATTGGACATGCTGAAAAGGCATAAAATGCACATCTTTTTAACGGTTAACTCTACACGGTCTATTCATGAGGGAACACCGGAATTTATGCCGTTATAAAACACACAATAGGTCTACAAGGTGCTTATCTGCTTTGTTTTGCACCATTTCCGCTCATCAGTGCATTTGGCAGAGTGAGGTTAATGTAGCTTGACTGAATTTAATGCCTCAGATTTCCGCATAATAAGTGGAGTGAATAGGTGTCGGCTTTCCTACATATAGAGGGTAGTTAGATTTTATGTCATGTTTTGTGTTCATACTGATGTTAGACTCATATTGTGTCAATGAAGAGACAGGCCTTAATAATCTATTCTGATTGACCGCATTTGCTGGTAAGGTTGTTTTTGCTGAGAACGTCGAAGGCACAGTGGCGTTAATGTCTTCTGTCTGGCTCCAATGACTGACTCTACACTGCCTCCAGAGGAGGAAAAACCAGCTCTGCCCTCTTCTCAAACCTGCTCTCACTGGTCTTTATCAGGTTCTGCATGCATATTGAAAAGAGCTGCTTCTTCAAAGAGTTCAAACTTTTTCATTTGCATTTTTAGAGCTAATCAAAGTACGTGGATTTGCACCTTGGCTCTTTCTGTCGCCCTCTTCTTCCACTGTCTGGTCCCGTTTGCTCTCTCTCTCTCTCTTTCTCTCGCTCTCTCTCTCTCTTCCTCTCGCTCTCACTCTCTTTCTTTGTCTCTCTCTCTCTCTCTCTCCCTCTGTCTAGAATCTGTGCTGGAGGGGGCCTTCCCCAGGGCTCCACAGGTTGGGCTTTCTTACCTTTCGCACAAAAGAGCGAGACTGGCTGAATACCTCTCTAATTGGAATAGTAACAAAAGACTCACTGGTCCTCACCAACATTCAGTTCCTCTACAGAAGGCACTGAAAGAGGTAGAGGAACAGAACGGTGAGATACATCTTCCTTCTTCACTGCAGACTGAGGAAGGGTTTGTTGCTCGGGACAAACAGCTGGCTTCTTCTCACCCTGCTGATGGTTTATAAGCAGTAAAGCCTTTTAAATGGTGGGCTTTCTCATCTCTGTTACCATAGTTGCATTTTTTTTGGGCCAGGGCCAAAGGCTGAACTTAAAAGAGGAGAGAGAGGGAGGAAAGCCGAGAGAGAGAGAGAGAGAGAGGGAGAGGGAGAGGGAGAGGGGGATGTAGATGCTGGTAATCTGCAGGGACACTAAACTAGCTTTCCTCTTTTTTCAATCCCTTGGACCTGCAGAGCACAGCAGCTTCTTTTGAGCCAGCATTCAGCTACTGCAACAGATTGCACCAGCTTTAGAAAATGATGGCTTTGTCCTTTTAAAGCCACGCAATTTTTTTTGTAACCCAGGTACAAAAGCACACACACACACGCGCGTACATTTTTTTTTCAAGATGCATTTTGTATGCTTTGAATATGGGCAAGACATCAGAACGAGAGAGGGCAGATTGGCAAAGACAGTTAGGCATACAGATTCCCTGTAGACCACACAGTAAAGCTCCATCAAACATAATATGGATCAATAGCGCAAAGCCAGAGGACCTGACACGCTGACGAATGGTGCTTTCATAATAAACGTTAGCTACCCTGTCAGATAGCCCCAGTCTGGGATTGAACAAATATCACTGTTGGGGACCTCTTCTAAATTAGGGATGACACACTTCTGGGTCACTGATGCGTGTTACGACGCGAAGAACCAAGCGGTTTCTTCTCTATTCATTTTCCTCAAAGTCAAAATGGTGCCAACGCTGCATGTTGTACAAGCTCTTCAGACTGACATTGATAAGTCTCCGAGCCCCACTTCCTCTGAGGTGGGTCTGCTTTCCTCATCTATCCGTGGGGCTTGTCAACCATGTTGACAAAGCTGCACAGGTTTCTCTCTCTCTCCATCAGAGATGCAATATGACAACCTCGCAATTTTTACAGCGGACCGACGCTCGTCACCTTCTCGGGTAATAGGTTCGGTGACATGAACCGCGTGGGTCAATAAACTCAAAGATGTTTTTTTTTTCTCTCTTTTTTTTTTTTTTTTGGCTCAGGGGAAATGGGTTTTCTCAGCCGCTCCCGTGTGTTGCCTGTCCCTGTGAGGAGCTGGGACTTTGTCGTCGGACTTTAATGTTGACCTTTAACTGTACTCTGTCGGTTTTTTTTCTTTCTTTTGAAGCTCTTATGAACACCGTGCATGACGTACTTCAGGGATGAAAACATTTCAGAGCCTCTCTTTGAAAGCCCAACCCGTGGAAAACAGCACACGCTCACTCAGCCCTTCATAAATGTCTGTTTTGACATTACAGGAGCGTAATTAATGAATTTTGATGTTTGGCTTTAGATAGAACACTTTAAACTGTTTTGAATATAAAAGGATGACGGTCATGTTTTTTAAAGTAGCTAGAACTTCATTACTTATCTAATGACTTATCTGTGACTCACTTGATTTAATGGAGTAATTTAGCGTGTGAGAATGCAGTGTGATTTAGCGCCCGTGGTCAAAGGAGGTCATGGAATTAAATTCATCACAACAATAATGAAATAAATCACCCATCACTAATGAGTTCTCTTTTTATTTTAAGGCGTTCACAAGCTTTGGGTTCATTTACATGTAACAAATACACTATTTTGTTAATATTTGCACTGTCAACTGATTGTCCAGCAAATTCTCCCAATATATGGCAATCCTCATTCCTGACTACAGAAACTATATGCCGCATTTTCACCTGTTTAAACAGCAGGCGCTCTCGGGTTCCATTAGCTCTGAAAGAGTTTTATGGCTCAAATCTCACCGAAGTCGGTGGATAGATTCTGAAAATTCACTTGACTCTTTAAATGAAAATTCAACATTGGCGAATTTGTTCCAGTTCTGTGTGCAGAGAAACGTATGCACTCCTTTCTTTTTCCCCACATTTCTTCCTTAATTTTGAATAGAGATGAATATAGATTAATATAACAGATGCACTGTAATACATGCTGTCAGTTATTCAAGAAGTTTCTAGAGAATTCTTTAGATCATCGTATAGAATGTAGGCCACAGCATTGCTTGAAATATAAATGGGACGTAGGATTGACACCATGCGGTGATACTAACACATGAAATGATGCATGATTTCATTCTGGTCTCTTGTGGGTCTCTGAGTAATATAAACGGTAGGTTTTCATGGCAACACGAGAAAGAACCATTCGGGTTGAGCAATTTATTCCCGGGGGATTTGTGATACGGGAAAGCCCTTCCTCTCTCCGTTTGAAACTGTACTCACAATGTCTCAGCCCAGATCTGTTATTAACGGTCCTCTGCATCAGTAGGTGTCTCTGGAAAAAAGAAAAAAAAAATCCTGTGTTAGGCAGAGGACTTTAGTGAGCTGTTCCTGTAAACACTTTTGACAAAGAGATCAAAGTGACTTTTCTTGCTCTGATATTTTAGGACAGAGCCTCAGCTGATTGTTTCGACCTGTAAACTAAATGGGGTAAATTGTCTGCTACTTGTGTGTGTGTGTGTGTGTGTGTGTGTGTGTGTGTGTGTGTCTGTTTTGCCCCCGACCTGCTTGACTGCATGTGTCTGCCTGTGTCTCTGTGACTATGTATTTGTGCTTTAGTACAGGTCTATTTGGTTGAATGCGTCAGATTCATGCGTGGTTTGCTGATGTCATCTATAGCTTCGGTTGCATCAATTTATCTAAAAAGTCACTTTTGTCTGAACGCTTTCTCTCTGTCTGTCTGTCTGTCTGTCGGTCTTTCTGCCTGTCTGTCTGTCTGTCTCTCTCTCTCTCTCTCTCCCCCCACCCCATTCTTTACTATTGTATGTTTACCTCTCTCTCTTGATGTCATTCGCCCTTTGTATCGAATTACAGCAATTGCATCAGACAGCTGAGCAATTCAGATCATTAGAAGGGTTGATTTAATAAACAGGAAGCCTCCTGCACTGCCATGGCAGGCGAGAGAACGTCACATAAAGACAGCCCCTAATTGATTTTTCTGCTGCTGATTTCCCTGGATAAATGTATGGGGGGGGGGGGGGGGGGGGGGGGGGGGGGGGGGGGGGGGGTGTCTGACGACGTGAGAGCAGGAGCTGTTAGCTCAGGTGGCCGTGAAAGTGCTGTCAGTGCACAAACAGTACATGAGGCATGATATTGGAATTCATCAGAGCTAAAAAAGCCGCAATGTTTACCTCACATCTCCTCCAAGGCGGGGTTTTTTTTCCCTCACTTGTCACCGTGACTCCTATATCACACTCATGACATAAAGCAATAGCACTTCATTTAAGTTTCCATTAACAAACATACCTACGAGATTTTCCGTAATATTTCAGCCCAGGAGTAATTCCCCCTTAAACGCGGTCGGAATATTTAATTCATTCCCGAAACCGAATTACATAACTTCTTTTGAAAAGGTGAAAAAAGGGTCGCAATGCGATTTTCCGTTTTGTTCCGCCACAGCCGAGGAACGTTTATATGTCCCGCGCTACCTTGGCTTTGTCGGCGTGGGTGAGAAGGCACGCTGGAGATTGGCAGTGCCAGTCACTGGCAGTCATTAATAATTTCGTGTCGTGCTCTGTTACCGTGTCCAATCTCATTTCAAGAGACCCAGTTACCGCTGTCAGCCCTTAATTTGTTTTGATTGATTCTTAATGCTCATCTAAAAAGTCGTACATGGGTTGATGAAGCCTTGTCACAATATTCTCAGCCCCTTACCCCACTTCAGCAAATCATTTGTTCCTTGGTCCTTTTTTATTTTATTTTTTTTTCCCCAAATTACAATCTCTCAATCGTTCGAATGAGTTGGTGTTTAAAGACTGGGGAAAGTTTGTATAAAGATCTGAGATATGTTCTAATATAGTCTTTGGTTGGGAGAATGCTCACATGTGACACTTTATTTAGATGTATATTGCTCACCTGTATTTTGGTGTATTTTCATCAACTGTCACATCTACTTTGGGAGATTTTTGTTGTCTTGGTAATGATTGGCACTTTAACCATGATAAATGTGTTTATCTAGTGTGTACTACATCTTGTTAAGGGATTCAGTATCAAAACTGGATTATTCAAGGTATCATCTGTTTTCTCAATTCTCCATAATATTCTAATATTTCCCAGATGGCCATACATAACTTGGTCTCTCCCCAAAATATCCAATCTATTTATCCAATATAATTTCATCATAATTGATTGTTTCCGTCTCATGTGTATGAAGCAGAATGACTCCAGAGAGATTCTCCTCCTCTTCACCTTGTCCTCATGTCCTGTACCCCCCCCCCCCCCAAACTTCATGGAGTGCATCCAAGGCAGTGCCACGAACAAGTTCATAGGTATTCACAATATTTCCATTTTCCCAGAGGGAATTAATCATGAGCCCAGCGATTATAATTTGTTCCCCCGAAATTTGTCATGTCTGTGTGCGGGGGTGCTTCATGTTCTGGAACCAGGCAAAGTATCGACTCCATCAATCAGTATTACCGTGGTAACATTCTGAGAGCCCTACATCCAGCCGTAGGCAGCGGAATGGAAAGGCAATTATGCAGGAAGCATGAGAGAGAGAGAGAGAGAGAGAGAGAGAGAGAGAGAGATGGAGTGAGGGAAGGAGAGAAAATGGGAGGGGGGGGGTTGACATGCTTGCCTAAATAATCACGTGGAAACGCAAGTTTGAAAAAACATAAAATCATAAATTAGTACATATTTCATAAGTGCAAGAATGTTTTTTTCCCCCCAATCACATATGTTTCAAAGACGAAACAACTGCACTATTCATAAACAGATAGTTCCTGAAACAATTAAACATTTAAAGTAAACAGAATGGTATTTTGTCATACAATTAGTATCATTTAATACTAATTGAACTCAATTATAAATTCATTTTCAGAGTAATTTACGGAACTATGTCATAAAACCCATTTCTTTGGCAACCCGACAATATATGAGTGGTAGACTGAATGAAATGGGGCTGTATCCCTCTTGAGCAGTTGGCAGTACACAGAAAGTGCTCTCTAGCGAAAAAAAAGCCCTACAATCGATCACAAAGGCGACTAATTAAGCCACATGTCAATAGTACATCACAATTAAGACACGGAGTTGAAATCAAGCATGCGTCCCTGTTCCATATTGATTCTGTGCATCCAGGCTTCAGTCCAGGTCTGCTACAGTGCCAGTATTTTCCTCTGTCAGTCAACAAGTGCTGCGAGAAAAAAAAAACAAAAAAAACACAGCAGACACAACATGCTGGAGCGACCATAATGTATTCCAGCAATTTCAATATGGAGATCTTACATGGAAGTAATCTGTTTTGAAGCAGCTTAATTAACAACTGCACACAAATGCAACTTAAGGGTAGGGGGATGGGGGGGGGGGGGTGAGTGGGTGGTGGATGATTCCATATACTATAATTTAGACACATTTGAAAATTAATGTGAACGGTTTTTCATATTGCTGTTCAAAAGCACCTGGAAGTCCTGTGTTTCCTCTCAGTTATTACACAACATGACAGGGTGTACAAGATATGTTGACAGCTGCTGACAACACTGAATTGAAGTTGTTGTTGACTTGCTTTTTTTTCTCTCCCTTCTTCTTTCTTAGGAGTAGTGATTAAATGTGCGTGAGGTTTGTAGACGTGAGTGAGTGAAAACACAGTCCTGAATATAGATTACCTGTCTGCTCATCCACAAGTGGATACAGTTGATGTGTCAGCTGATAGTGCTATTTGAATGCATATGTATGTGTTTTGGCAAGATCCTACCCAGAGCTGTGAGCTGCACAAAAAAATCATTTTACAAGCAGACTGTGACTGGGAGTCTACAGGAACGCAACTGACCGCGTTCCCTTTGCAAGGTGCGTCAGCCATCTGCCCCGTCCCTCTCCCTGCATGACGGCAGCCGTCGACGGTCACGTGACCGTGTGGTTGTGGGTAGAGCTCGCTTAACAGAGATTTCCCTCAAACGTGTTTGGTTTTTAAAAGATGCTGCGTGACTTGCGGTGTGAAAAAAATATAGAGGCAGGTTTCACACGTGTTAAAGGAAGCGTGTGATAGTCTTAGCCTTCCCAACTGAGGGGCCCGCTGAGTAAGCAGGGCACTCCTGAGCTCAAAGGTGATTGGCTATTCCAAATTGGGGGAGGGCAAATGGAGGGGTTAGATATCTTACAATGCATGGACAGTTCTGAAATCAGTTGATTGACATGAAAGTATTTTCATAACATAGCATTTGTAATTTTTTGCGTGCATAATGGTTACATTTGTTATTATTTGGTAATTTGCTATTAATTATGCATTATTATGCATATGGAGCAGATACATTGCTAGAGAGACTATATAGAGATGGTGCAAAACATAAATGTTACATGCTGTTAATTTCTCCTACAAAAGCCCAAACAGTTTTCTGAGTTTGTCTCATTATACTGGGAGGACCTTCTGTCTCATGCATAGAAAGCAACACCTGTAATATGTCTCTTTTTGTTTTATTGTTTTGTTTTTTTTTTTCATTTTTTTTCGATCTAGTAATAAACCTGTCAACAAATGACAGGGAAATGTGACGAGTGTGCAAATACTGCTCTAGGTTGTGTCACACATATTTTAATTGAGTGACATCATTTTAGATTATATTTATTTATACTACATACATTTCTGCTTTGAAACGTTGCGGTTACCAAATTGTATTTTTTTGTTTATTTCTCAAGAGTGTTTTGAATCAAATTGCAAGATTGCAGTAGTGGTGTTTGACATGTTTTATCTCTTGAGAAAGATGCATGTTAAATTGAAAACATGTAAGAATATTTTTTTTTCTCAAGCTGTCTATTCTATAAGCCTATAATCACTTAAATTTCATTGTCTGTGAAAAATATGCTAATGCACCCCGCTATTTCCATGAAACAATAATAAGGAGAAAAAGCAATTTTACCATTAGCCAGAAGAGTAAAATTGCCAAGCTCTGATAAATGAGCTTATCCTTAATCCTAATTATGTCAAAGGCAGGATTTACCTCCACTTTCCATAAACAAGTGTGCGGGGCATCACACGATAATGTGAATTGCAATTAATCTCACGTGAAAATCAAAGGTGTTGTGTGACCTTGTATGTGAACTCCAAGAGTAAAAATAGTTTCTCTGTCAGTGTGGATTTCTGTGGAGAGTAATTGCTGTACTAGTGCAGTTCCTCCACACCAGGCACAGCTGGAGAGAACACTTCAATTCAAAAGACAAGCTGCTTTAAAATCCTCATAATCCACATGCTTTAAAATTCTGTTTAGTATGAAATGAAGTTCGTTTCAAGATTGTTTTTGCTTTTACTCGCCTTTTGCTTTTACTCACAAAGATCCATAATAAATGACTTCAAGACAGATTTAAATGTATGTTTATATCTTTAATAGTAAGATATGATGTTGTGTATTGCAATAGTACTGTGGTTCAAAGTCACCAGTTGTGGATAATGGAAAAACAGGGAGTAATCCCAGTGGTGTACAGCAGGGAATTATACATAGCAAATGGTTGTTCCCAATCAATCTGGAAAGCACTGTCCTGACACTACAGTGTCTGATTACAAAAGCCTTCAAAAAGTCAGCTTGACATTTTTAGTGGCTGTAATGACAGTTATTGGGAAGCTCATTCAGGCTTTGGGCAATGATGTCTGTCTGTGTGGCTTGGAGGTCAATAGTATGTGTAACAAAAGGTCACGCATGTTCTCAGTTTTACTGCGATACTTAAATGTATTACAAATTCTCTGAATGTCTTATCAAAACTAGGGGAGAACAACTGGTGCACGGTCCCCAATATATTCCATATGCTAGTGACAGAAATCTCTGGAGAAGACTTTAGGGTTATGACCAGACTTGACTGTCTTTTCCAATCCAGAGCCGCTATATGGTTCAAAATATAGCGCTGTGTGTTTTTATTCATATAAGCGTCAGTGTGTATTTCCTGGTGGTTCCCATGATTACAAATTAGTCATAAATGATGACTACTTCCCAGGCAGCTGTTGCCAGAGCTGCTGGTGGAGCTGTTCGCAGTCCGCTGAAGTGCAATGCACAAAGGTGGTTATATATGTTTCAGCTTAAAACCATGTGGTACAGAGCCCAGTGCTGTATAAGGGCGAGATTGTGCAACTGTATCTTTGCAAGGAGTTTCTTACACTTGCCATGATAAGAAATGAGATTATGGGCTAGTGTAAATCATCTGAAATGTTACACGCCACTCAACGGTAGATTGTTAAATAGGATCAATCGTGTATTGTCCAACAGTGCAAGTCTGTAGAAACGGTGCGCTCTGCGTGGTGCGCAAACGAAAAAGAACACGTTGCCATTGGACAGCGGAGATTGGTTTGACAGTGTGTTGCGCGCAGAACAGTTGGTTGGATGTAGATGTGCGAAGGAAGTCCACATCGACGGACTGTGTTGCGCTGGAGTGGAGAGCCGTTGTGACGGGGTTCCTCACTCCTCTTCGTGCGCTCTCGGTTCCCCGAGGGATCGGAGGTAGGGCTAAAGGAAAGGTTTCGTTCACAGCAGACGAGGACATTACGCAGTGAACGGGTACAGGTTTTGCAAAGTGCTCTCTCGATTGTCCCTTATCTTTAAATCGATGCTGTGATCCGACAAAAGGAAAAGGAAGGTATAACAAATAACGGGAAGACCCATGCTTGGGAATCGGCTTTCTTTTTCTTCGCCAATGCAAAAGGAAATATGCAGCGAAGCTTCACTCTGCTCTGCACCAGTTTTCTGGGATTGTGCTTTGGTTCCAGCTTCCCAAGTAATATCAACATAGGTAAGTAAAACACGCACAAAAAAAGTAAAAGCTGTAAATCAGTGAAATAGAACGATACGTATTTAGGCTCTTATTTTTCGTCACATGTACTTTCACCAATGAGGATAAGAAAACACATTTTTTCGTTTGATAAAGGTGGTGAAGATAAACAATTGGACGACTGCACAATTTTTTTTTCCATTCACAGGGGGATTATTCCCAACCGAATCACACGAATATGAAGTGTTTCGGTTTGCGCTTTCACACCACCAGGATATCCCCAAACTGGTGCCTCAGGTGGATATGGTCAAGATGGGGAATAGCTTTTCCATGACATATGCTTGTAAGTAAGATGTTTGATCAAAATTATTCTCTTAAAAAGTCACAATAGAAAATGCTGTTGATGATATATGCGGTTGGTGTAGCCACACAAATTGATCCCGTTGTCACTGCTTAATCTGTTGCATTTCGGCTAGAGTGAGATGTAGCCGTCCAGGTTTGAAACTTTCTCATCTCTGTCCTGTTTGCAATCGTGTATTTTGTTACGGCATTGCCTTACACTTTCTATGTCCTGGTAAGCATAGGCGTACGTACATTTGCATCGTAATACAAAAAAATAGGTATAGTGATTAAACGTGTCAAGAAATTTGTTAGTAGGCTATGAAATTAAGCTCATCACAAGCCGCATAGATACCCTGTATATGTGTTTTATAAACATTCAAAGTATATACACCAAATCAACTTTGTTGGTTGCTCCCACAAAATGTTAGTGAAAAGTATGCTCGTTCGACTGACCAGGTAGCGTGATGTGCTGATGCGGAGCGAGCCCGAGACAACCAAGTGGTATTCGACCGTGCGGGAAATGCAGCTAATCAGTTTCTTATGTGTACAGGATTTGTTTACCACCATCTTAATTATTAAACTGGCGCCCCTTCATTCTGCCCCGAATATGTTTTATTTTAAACGAAACGCTTGATTTTATTGAATTGGGACTTCACATGAGTCACTCTGTGTTTGGATATGATAAAGTTAGGCTCTGCCTATTTTCAAAAACGTGGCGTGCATGGCTGCTGAAATTGATCGGTTCTCAGTTAAGCAAAAGGAGAGACTGTTTTTACGAAGATCCTGGATCAATCGAGAAAGCCGGTTAAGCGCGTTTCAGCCCTGTCTTTCTGTTCGGCGCACGAGCCACGAAATCGAATAGCCTATCTTACAATGTGTCCTTTGTCTTGTGTATCCTACTCATCTTAATCGTTGTATTTTATGTTGTAGCCTATAGATATCACATTAGATCTTAAATTTACCAAAATTTCGGTATTTATATGGTAATAATACTGTTTGGAATCGAAGACATGATTTTTAAACTAATTTGCTTTTGGTCGTGACACTTGTCACATCAGCGTCTATCGCTCTTAATTTTTCTTCTGCTTCTTTAGACGCTTTATGTCTCTCTCGACCCTCGCCCTCTTTTCGCCTTATTGTTTTGTCTTGCTTTCTGACGTCTATACTATACAATCTCTCTCTATACTACAGAATCTCTCTCTCTCTCTCTCTCTCTGTGTGTGTGTGTTTGTGTGTGTGTCAGTGTGTTTCTTTTGACAAGGTAAAACATCTTTGACGTCGCAGTTTTAGAAACTTAAGTCTTGGTAAAATGTGAACCGATGGTGAAGACTTGTGCACTCATGCTACTGCTATTGTTTGTATGTTTGCAAGATCCAGTAACAATGTAGCTAGTGAAAGCTGATTAAAGAAAATCATCTCTCATCAACTAAAGTAATTACAAGGTTATGGTTTGTTCCTAGAGGATGTGGTATGTGTCTAGTTATATTCATTCAATATTTAATGTATAAACAAGGTCAGATATAATATGATAACCCTTCACCTTATTCTGACCACAGCATTCAGCGTAGTATGCAGTCTTAATGAATAGTGTTTGTCTTGTCTGTGTAAAGAAAATGTACCAAAACCTGAACAGTCACGTAACACGATGTTAATAGATGTTGTGATGTGGATAAAATCCAAAAATGAACATGAAGGTCATGCAGTAACACATGTAAACCATGAACAGTGATTCGATGAAAGCTTGAATACTACCTAGGGTCAAATGTACATTTCCTGCATTTTGCCTTTGCATTTTTTGTTGTATCATTGTTGGCCTCTTCATTGTTCAATCATATTCAGAATTTTTCTGTTGTAATGTCGCCAGACCTCAATAGCAGGCAGCCCAGGGTCATGTGGAATGAAAAAGCAATGTTTGAATTGTGTTGTATATGGTGTCCTTGTCTTAATTCTCCATATAAACAAGCATATATTCCAATGTCATAGAGAGCTTTTACACGCACCAGTGGGGAAAAACTAATGCTACACTGCATATGACTTCAGTGGAAGATTCTGATGAATGTATTGTTTAATTTATTATGACTTAGAGATATGTCAAACCTCTATGCCACCTGATACCATTGTAACTGAGGAACTGAGTGTTTATCAAAAACACAAATCACAGCTGTACTAGACCTTTAGAATATCGCAGACAATGATAACAAGAACATAACAGTTACTGCAGCACTTTTTAAACCGTGCATTTAAGCTGTCAAAAGAGTTACATTGCTGAAGTCGAGGGCCATGGAATTATCCACCACAACAATGGAAAATCTTTCACTGGTGATGATCCAATGCCACTCGTATGGTGTCTGCTCTTTTCCTTTTTTTTTTTTTTTCTTGCTGAATGGGCAACCTCAGTCCTGTGGGTTGTAAAGGAGTGTGCCATGAAGGCCCTGACTCTGTCAAGCAGTGAATGGCTTCTTGTGCCTGGAGCTGAATGCATCTCCGGAGGCGGTTGATTCTCCTCAGCTGCTGCCTGTGTGTGCGTGGGGACCCATTGCTTGGAGCAAACCCTTCTCATCAGCACCTGCTGTGGGAAGTTAAGGAGGAGGTGTGGACAAGAGAGAGAGAGAGAGAGAGAGAGAGAGGGAGGGAGGGGGGAAGGGCACGCTTAGGATCACAGGTTGAATACAGCAAATGGACGGAGACCCTCGGACAAAGCAGTTGTGTTAATAGGGGAGGGAAATTGAAAGAAGGGGACATAGACAATTGTCCTTGTAGAACTCATTGCATGGTGTTATGGCACAATTTCAGGGAAGGACATTGTATGTCTGTATATAACAGAGAGGGTATTGATGTACTCTGGAGATAAGGCTGGTTTTAACTGGTGACTCAGTCCTTGCATGTTCTTTGCTCAATTCAAGCATCTTATTTTTGTTTGCACGGCGAGATATAGTTTATACAGAATTATTCTTGCATATGGGAAAAGTGATCAAATGTGCCCTAAAGTTTAAAACAACAACAACAACAACACCTGAATATAATTTATTAGTTATAATAATTAGTATCAGTTCTAATAATTAGTGTCAGTTCTAATGCTCTCTCTCTCACACACACCCCCTCTGCTCCTAACCCCTCCACACACTCTTCCTCCAAACCTCACTGCCACTACTTCCACCAGGAACAGTATACTGGCTTTGCCCAGAATAATTTCAAGCATTGTTTTTTTTTTGGTTTTTTTTGCCGTAACAGTTCCACGAGACTACTACTGTATCATATTTTCCACTAGTCTCTAATGTTCTATATATGGACTAGCAGCATTTGGGAATACAAGAAACATGACATGAATCACAGTGTCTGTTGGGAAAAAACAATATCAAAAAAACTTCTAATTATATCATAGGAACATTCCAGAATGAGTTTTAGTTTGGGTTACTTGTTTGAAATGCATGATATTTGCAAGTATATGATGTTTACGAGGTTTCTTTGAAAGATACATGAGGTACAATGAGTCTTTGTTAACTCTCTCAGGGACGCATATCAAAGATTAGTCACTGTCTCACCACACAGCTCACTGATGTTTCACGTTTTATACAGATTCTCACAATGGATCTCAATACAGAATTAGACATGATCAATATCCTAACCCTTCAGAAAAGGCTTACAATCAATACCAGATGAGGAGGAAAAATCTTTCTATGCAGACACACAAGTGCCTGTTTAAATCATTACTGGACAGAATCTTTCTACACAGAGGAAGACATAACTTAAGGAGACCGACCGCACCTTTAAAGGCAGATATGGAGTGTGATTAATGGCAAGTTCAGCCCCAAGCAGTGCTATTTAAATATTTTATAATTATATTTGATTATGTGGACCGATTGTTATGTT
Source organism: Chanos chanos (assembly GCF_902362185.1). Classification (NCBI taxonomy): domain Eukaryota; kingdom Metazoa; phylum Chordata; class Actinopteri; order Gonorynchiformes; family Chanidae; genus Chanos; species Chanos chanos. Next base: position 52,489,756 of record NC_044496.1, on the reverse strand, counting down.
TTATGCTAATCATGTCAGTAATCATAGAACTCTTAAGCGGTCACAAGAGCTGTGGATTATTTCACAATAAAAGGAATTTACTTCATTTGTTTTGTAAAGGACTTTGTTGTAGTGGAGCTTTTGGCTTTTTCTGGGCTGTACAAATATGCTGATTATACTATGATCATGCATATGTATACAGTGTTGTTAAAAAGTCTATAAGAGTCTATACTGTCTCTAATGCTTTTCACGTGTCTGTATCACTTATAACACAAAGGATTTTCGACTTCAGACACAATGCTGCTCACATGTGTGTGCATGTACACGTGCCTTCATGCATGTATGTGTGCATAAATTGGTGCGTGCATGTTTGAAGCGCAGTCACAGAGATTTCTCACCGTGGCTTGGGGGAAGGTGTGTAGGAGGCTCTTGGGTGTTGTATTGCAGCGTAAATGGAGACCGGAGGGGGGGGCGGGGGGGGATCGACAACGCTACTGTAGATTTTAATGGTTCCCCAAGCAGCCTTCAAAGCAGAGGATCTCTGCTCCTCTGAGAGAGAATCTGGGATTACCCAAACCAAATATATGACAAAGACCTAACGTCTCCTTAGATCAGGCCTGGACAAAGACAGCCAGCCAAAACAAATCAGATTCATACATGAATACACATAGTAAAAACAAGCTGATTGTTAGAGATGCAAACACAGTGGCAGGGGATGACATGATTCAGTGAGAGGGTCCCTGGCTGCCGCTGTTTTTGACGGCTGTTGAATGGGATACATCGGCGGGGGTTGTTTCCATGTGTGTAGGATGTGTGTGTGTGACACTGTCATGTTCTTCTAGTAAAGACAAGCATCAAATCGCATCTCTGAACAAAATTTTTTTTTTCCATTAATGGGAGACATATACTGTGTCGAGCCTGCTTCTGTCTGGTGTTCCTGTTTCTTCAACATGACAGCGTGTTTAAGCAAATGGGTTTTTTTTAAAGCAAGAAAAAAGGGAGAGTTAGGGAGTGTTTTGTCTAGCAAACGAACCAGAAATAACTGTGAATCATTAGGAGAAGAGACAGACAGAGAGAGAGAGAGAGAGAGAGAGAAAGAGAGAGAGAGAAAAGCAGATCAAAACTCAGATGTTTAAACTATTTCTTCATAACACTGACACATCAAAGTACAAAGGTGGCCAAATATGCTGCTATCAAAGGCTGCTCATTCTAATAATTGGCCGGTTAAAATCCTATGGAGAAAATACACCTTATATGGGCATCTCACAGTTTTAATATTATGCTCCGTTGGTCATATAACAATCAGGGCCAAAACCATCATATCATCATTGTTGTCACTTTGTTCCCCTATCACATTAGAACATAAAACTTAAGTGCTTTCCGGTAATAAGAGAATGTTCCTGTCTATTGGCTGACACTGCTCTTTTCAAAGTCCATTTGCGAAGGGCTCTTTAACTCCACCCTCACCTACAGATTATGGTACATATGGAGCAGTAATTGGGTTGGTCGTGTGGACCCGCTGGTTGAGTCTTTAAGCTGTGGCCCAGGTCGGTAAGGCTTGGCTCGACAGGCTGACAGCAGGGTGGGCACGCTGTGTGTTTGAAAAGCTTTCTAGGTGGATAGTGCTTCGCTCTGTCAATTACTGCCTTAATTAGGCATAGAGACAGCATTGCTCCATTGCCCTGTGAAAGAGAGAGAGAGAGAGAGAGAGATTCAAATCTCTGGCCCTCTCCACACCTGATTCCAGCCAGCATCTGCTGTCTTTCTTCTCTGCGACACTAGAACAAGCCTTTTCTATTCAAATGTTCGCCCTAGTGCATCTCTCTAACGCGTGTAAGTGGAGGCTGCAGCGTAGTGTCTGTCTCTTGCTGGGCACACACACACACAGAGGGAAGCAGTCACATACATTCTGAGTGCTATTAACACTTACTGGAAGTGTAATCTCCACGTCCGGCCCCACACCTGGGTGGCAGTCTCAGAACTGCAGCTCTGTCTCCTCTACGCTGCCCTTCTATTGTGCTTCTGTTGTCTGTTAGTGCTTTTATTTCAGTCCTGATGCAGTGCTCCGTACTGAATCATGGTTAAATCGCTCTCGCGGCTGTATTCATGTCTTGTCACGTATTGCATTTCTCTCAGAACAGAGTGATATGGGAGGTAGAGGCAGAGCTCTGCTGGTCAGCTTTCAGCTCCTTTGTTAGGCACACATGTATGAGTGTGTGCTTGTGTGTGTGTGTGTGTGTGTGTGTGTATGTGTGTGTGTGTGTGTGTGTGAATGCATGTGCGTGTGTGTGTGTTTGTGGGTGTACAAGTGAACATAATTTTTTATTTTATTGTGTAGGAGTGTGTGGGAGGGTTAAAGCCGAGGTTTGTGCATGTTTTTACATATCATTGTGTGTGTGTGTGTGTGTGTGTGTGTGTATGTGTGAGTGTATGTGCGTGCACATACACGCGTGTGCGAGAGCGCGCGTGTGTGTATGTGGGATCCCCTTTGCCTCATTGATGAACAAGGCTAGCTTTAACCTCCCACTCAAACCTAATTTCTAACACGCAGTTATCCGCTCAGTACACTCTCCCACTCGGCCGTCTGCCCTCAGGTCGTACCAATGACTCAAGCTGCATGAGTGGACCTTCCTCAAGCTTTTGTATCAGACCCTCATCACCTGAGGGCCTCCTGGAAAGCTGCAGATACACAGCAGCGGTTTTGTGGTGTTTGGCGGTTCAGTCGCTCGGAGCCGTGTTGGGCTTTAGTATCAGTGACTGGTGGCGATGAATCTCATTAATATTGACAGTTTGCAGACTGAAAGAGGACCAGGACTGTGGGGGATTTCTTCCCTGTCTCTGCCTGTACCGGAGCATACTAATCAGGCAGTTGAGTGCTTCAGGAGGGTTGAAGTCAGGTAGCTTCCAGGAACACGGTGTTTGGAGTCATGTTTGTTTTTCTTTCACTCCCTTCTCTCGGGGCGTCGCAACATTTAGCCTCCGCCGGTATTACAAAACAGTCACGTCCTTTCCTGAACGTGATGAATGAAGATTTAAACGGAGCCCAAACTGTCCTCTCTCAGTGGCATAATCCAGCTTTATTACAGCTGAAGCATCAGGGGATAAAACTGTGAACACGCTGATTGTTTTTAGTTTGGTTTGAAATATCTGGTGGAAAAAAAGAGCATTTGACTGTGGTGGACCGCAGCTCTCTCCGAATGGGCTTGTTTTGAGTCGTAACGGAGCGACAAGCTGTAGTTTGAGCCGTAGGAGTGTGTTTGTCTTGCTGTGGTGTGAGAAAGGCTTTTTCGTGGGTTGAAATCTGGATTGGTCAGGGTCCAAAGGGTTCACACTCAATCGTACGAACTGTTTCAGTCTGAACAGGATTTTAGCATCAGGCAAAACAAAATATCTATCAACAACAGATTCACAATTACACAGACTTACCCAAACCTCTGAGCATCTCACCTTGAAAATGAGGTAACCTGATTCATCATCATCATCATTATTATTATTATTATTATTATTATTATTATTATTATTATTATTATTATTATTATTATTATTTCTTGTGCCACAGACATCTCTATAATGGTCGCTGATTTATTAGAAGTCACATGTTATGTATTGCCGACCTAAAACTGTCCGGATGATTCTTTGTTTCTCACTGGACCGGTGTGCTCACCGCTGTGTGTCCCCCGAGTGCTCCAAGCAATATGTTCCACTATGGAGATAATGACACACAAATCCCATGAGCTCTCTGTGTGTGTGTGTGTGTGTGTGTGTGTGTGTGTGTGTATCCAGCTATGCATGCTTGGTTTATTTGTGAATTTGCATGACTGTGTGCATCCTCTTAGGTTCTGACAGCCATATGAGAGAGGCTGAGATAAGAGCTATGGATTTGAGGATTCACCACGGTGCACCAAGATTGTCCTTTTTAAAGTCAGTTTACTGCGCTCTGTGGAAATCATCTCTGTTTTTGAGACTGATTATCATCCAGCAGCGTGTACCACAATACAGCATATCAGAGACCACCTGGAGTCTCTCAGAATCCTCACATGATGGGGAAAGAGAGAGAGAGAGAGAATAAGAGAGAGACAGAGAGGGAGAGAGGGAAACAGAAAGAGAAACAGAGAGAGGGAGAGAGATGGACTCAGAACAGCTCTTCGGGGAATCATCATCCAAAACAGACAGTGTAATCTCATACAGGTTTAAGGCATTGCTCCCTGGTAAAGAGAGACCCCCCCTTTCACATGCTATATTGTAAATAGCCTTGCCCCTCAAAGACAAAGCGACAATCGAAATTCAAAGTGACACAGACAGAGAAATCTGAACAACAGTCTTACCAGAGATGGTCAAGTAAAACTCCGACAGTCTTCCCAGAGAGAGAATCCTCAGCCACCTTTTCAGAGGTGGACACCAGGTCTGCTGCAGGTACCTGGGCGGCAGCTCTGAGTGAGTGAGTGAGTGAGCGAGTCAGACCATTTCGAAAACAAACATCTTCTGGATACAGACACGCACACCACACAGGGACTGGAGTCGTGTTTCCAAATGATTTGTTGCAGATAAAAGTGCACAAATGTCACCGGTGGGTGGCAGCTATGGCAGCGGTTCCCCAACAGACGGTTGTTTTTTTTTTTTTTTTTCTATCTGACGCCATCCTTACAAAATACCACATGTGCCCCATGCCATGCGAGAGCTGATCGGTCAGACGTACCGAGACACTTTTTGTGCGTTTCTGTCGCCGCTTGCCTTGCGCTGACCTTAAGACAGTCAGGCCTGGACCATCAGACTGAGGGATTTCAGTTTTTACTTGCCTCTAAAAATTCAGTTTCCTATCCAGGGACAGGCTGACCGAGCAGAGCTATAACGTTCCTGCCTTGTTGCATGGAACAGCACAGGCTGGTAGGCTGGTTCTTCAGGGAGCAGAAAGAGATGAGAGAGCCAGGAAGGGCAGCTGCTGCCAGGGTCTTTAGTAGTGCAGCAAAGCTACAGATTGGCTGGAGGGGCCTCCGTGCCCTTACCCCTCCTGTCGGACTCCAATCCAGCATACACAAACTACTGCAGGCAGCCAACCTGTTCCTGTCACTACCAGGCCTGATGACAGGGCCATGTGCCACCTGTCAGATGGAACTTTCCGGAATAGCGAAGCAGATGTGAATGGTTATGAGGATGGACATGAGTGTACTCATAGAGAACGATTGCTAATAATTTTAGAATTAAAAAAGTGACGCGTTCGAGAGGTGTTTTTTGAGGGGGGGGGGGTTAGATGATTTAATATTGACTAATTACAAGCCAGTTTATTTGCTATTGACTTTAACCTTCCGTCAGGCTTTTCCTGAAGCTCTATTCTGGCCTGTCAAGATGTCACGCCAAGGAATTGTTTTACAGTACAATTTCATCAGTTTGAAAGGAGGCCTGCAGTCTCCTGTTCGATTCAACCTGAAAAAAAAAAAAAGATTTTATCTTTCAGAACTTGCTTGAAAACCTGTCAGTCTCGCCATGTCTGTTCTTGCTCCTTTTTTTTGTCCCTGGACTGAAGTGTAAAGTCTTGCAGGATTTCCTGTGTACTTCTCTAGGATTGCAGTGTGTTGCTCCAAACTTGTGAAATTTCTTGCCAGCATTCCCTCAAACGATACACATTTTGACACTTTTATGTTCCTGTCCTATCTGTCCTATTGTGTTTATTTATTATTTTTCTTTTTTCTTTTTTTAACTTTTCCTCTATATCTTACTAAGCCAAATGGAGTCTGAGTTTGATTTGTGGTTCTATCACGTTAATGGTCAGTCATTAAATTACTGTCGCTAAATTGCTAAATAATAACAGTGGATATTGGTCGATGATCTGGTGAAAGCAGTAAGTCTCGTAAGTCATTGGAGATAAGCACATATGGTTGTTTGAGAAGCCTGATCTGATGCACCATATGTCAGCTGTAATAGCTAACTCCAAGGCAGGCTGTCCCCCCCCCCCCCTCCCCGCTCAAAAACCCAACCCAGACGGAATTAATGTACGAGTCCTGAGAGGAAGCGGAACTGTGTGATAAGAAGGTATCCAATATTACCTCTGTGTCTACTGTAGGTCCAGCTATCTGTGTCTTACACCTTTATTTATGGCAGTGGATTTGTGACCTGTCATAATGTATGTTAGGACAGCCTTGATTTTGGCTAATTTATAACATTAGAAATGATGGTAAAATATTGGGAAATGGGTCTATATACTGTGTATGTATAGTTACTGTATATGTAATAATAACATAATTGTCGGGTTATCTTGTATCTTCCTTAGAAAAAATAAAATTAAAAAAAGCTCAAAAAGCAGGGACAAAACTTGCCCTTTTAAACTGGTTACATGTCTCTAAAGATGAAGTCTACAGACAGGGAATGAGGGATTTTTAAATCTTACATAAATCTGAGCTCTATTTCATAACTTTAGTGTACTGCTAAGAGCATTCTTAATAAAAATTTTTTTTTTTTAAAAATGGATGTTTCCTTTGTCTGAAGCCGTTTTCGTTGCTGTAATGTGTTTTTTTTTTCAGTTTGCTTCACAGACATCTATTTACAGACGTTAATGCACTCAAGCTGCTGCACCCTGAAAAAGAGAGAGAGCACATTAAACTTGTGTCCCGGTTATGCATCACTGGTGTTCTGTCTCTCTGAACTGATCTCAAATTCCGTTTTCTTGTTTTTCGACTAATAGTTTATCAACTGAATGTCTGTCTGAGTCTCCGTCCAAAGCCGGGATTCAGATCACTGCTGATTTATTCCATTTACTGCAAGTGAGATGCAAAAAGTAAAAAAAAAAATCTCTTTGTTTAATTGGACCAAAGGCATGGAACATGTAGTTCTATGAATATTTTCACATGTCATTTCACGATCCTCCTATCAGTTTGGCTTTCATTTCATTTTCTTTTAAAATCAACATTTTTCTTTAACTTTTACTTATCTGAGTTCAACCATTATTACTTCAGGTCCTTCATTATATTGTGTACTGAGATTTCTACCTTACATTTTTTATTATTATTATTATTGTTATTATTATTATTAATAATTAATTAATATAAATAATAATTAATATAGATTAAATTAAGTAACCTGAGTAGCTCATTTTTTTTTCTCTATGGCCTTAGTTTTATCAGTTCAGCAACAGAGGGACATTCACAGTACCCGTTAAAGAAGCCAGAAATCATTTTTGCAATGAGCGAGAGTCCAAGTCCATTGCGAGCGGTGCACACTCTCTCTCTCATGTGTTCGTGTGAAGCACAGGGATCAATGGCGAGGCTGGTCGTGTGCCGAAGTGCGGCGGGGCAGGCCTTTTGGGCGTCGGCCAAGCATGTCTGTGCTCCTCCCTTGGTGACCGTCAGCACCTCCCATGGAGACCTGGCCCCAGGGCAGTGAACAGACTGTAACTTCAATCTGTTTGGTAAAAGCGCTGAAAAATTAAGCCCACGGTCAAGATATAAAAAAAAAAAATATATGACCCCAGCTAGGCAAATATGCAGTGTTAAAAAGCAAATAAATGAGAGAATGTGGTGTCAAAACAGGTTCAAAACAGATGGTGGCCATTTCGCCTCGACGGGGAACGAGGGCAGGGAAGAATAAAGTGTCCTGAATGACTGCTAAGAGAGAGAGAGAGAGAGAGAGAGAGAGAGTGAGAGAGAGAATAGTCATGGGTTGAATGAAGAAAAGAGAGAAGAGACATCCTGCTGTTTGGGAAATGTCAGTGAAGCACTGTAGATGCATTGATTAACCTCCCTTGGCCTGACTCTCTCTCTCCCACACATGTACTGTTTCACAGGGCACTCACACTTTTACAGGACCACTCAAAACATTCCAGCCACCGGCACAAATTGAAATAACATCAAATAATTTGCGATTTTCCCCCATACCTCTGGCAGCCTACTGTTTTTCCATGTTTGGTTACCTAGCAACATGTTTATCAACAGTGCGTATTGACGCGTTTCAGAAACGCCAACCATATCTCGAAACTTGGAATGCGGTTTCTTCGCAGTTCCAGTCGATTGCTATTGTTCGCTGTGGACAATGCAATTGATTACACCCATATTCTGACTTCTTTTCTGTCCTTTTGTCTCCAACTGTAGTCTGTTCTCAGTTCTCCAAGGGCGTGTACGCCATCATTGGAGTATACGACAGAAAGACGGTGAATATGCTGATGTCGTTTTGCGGAGCCCTGCACGTCTGCTTCGTCACGCCGAGCTTCCCCATCGAGACGTCCAACCAGTTTGTGATCCAGCTGCGGCCCGAGCTGCAGGATGCGTTGGTGGGAGTCATCGAGCACTACAAATGGAGCAAGTTTGTCTACATGTACAGCTCAGACTCAGGTGAGACCCAACTCACGTCTAGCAAATTCATTTCCTTGAATGGTTTAATTTCATGAAACTGGAGGCAGATGCAAATACCCCTCAGATTTGTTAGAGGTGTTAAACTTGGGTACTGTGTTGTTACGTTTGTGTTCATCGTTCAGTCGTGTTCCGTTTACTCGGTGAACTGACAATATGAGGGCCAAATTACAAAATCGAGTGTTTTTACTTCTATTAAATTGAATTATAACTTGTATGAATTGTAAATCACAAAGCAAGACCACTGTCATGATTACAGGTTTTTTGTCTATGGCCTGTTTATCACTTTAGAGAGCCAGGTTTACATTTCCACATAATTTCTGTGAAAGACTGAAGTTTCTGCCTTGAGAAGAAGACATTGCAGGGGCAGGAGACAAATTTGAGAGAATGTTCATCACACGTTTGACTTTTTTCAAATCCCACCAACTAAACGTTTAACCTCCAGCAAATTCACCAGCGTTTAGTTAACTTCAAGAGCGTTTAGAAAATGCAAACCGATATAAATCAACACAAACCGTAATAAATGGAGGTATAAAACGTAAACTCTGTCCAGGAACTTTCTGTCTGGAAATCCACGCTAGCAAATTTGCTGCGTAGTTGACATTACTCAAAAAGGCACTAGACAAATCCTTTAGATTACCCTCTTAAGTTTTAATTTCCCAGGTGCCTTTCCGAAAATCCATAAATCAGTGGTGTCCCAGAAAACTCATTAGAAAGGCTGTGTCTGCTATACCTTCTCTGATTTCCCCTTGCTCCTTGTGCAGGTAGACGTTCACATACCTGCAAGTGCCAGGTGTGCCCTCCCCCTCAGCCCCCTGTAACCAATCAGCTGCGACGTGCCCATAATGTTCCACCATCTGTCACAGGCGCTCAGCTCCGTGGACCGTGACTGTTGTGTGAGGCACAATCCATAGCTCTGGTCCTCTTTAAGACACGGAGTGGGAGAAATCCAAATAGAGAGAAGACAATGATCCCCCTTTCTCTCTCTCTCTCTCTCTCTATTTCTCTCTCTCTCTCTCTTTCTCCCTCATCTTTTTGCTTCCCCCTCACTGTCAGTTGCGCTGCTCATAGAATAGGATCGAACTGGTGGCAGGCCAGTGTGTTGGATTGGGTTTTGATGTATAACTGCGTGCAGGCCATGGGCGTCTGAGGGCTATGTGCTGAGGGGTCCAGGGTTAAGATTGTAAGATCATTAATTCTGTGTGACTGAGAGAACCCTCACTGCAGGAATTCCTAACGCCAGCCTCCTGTTGCCTAGTTACAGCACTACTATGTCTGTGGGGTTATTTTAAGCCTTTTAAGACAATTCTTGTTTGTAGTATGGTCTGTGTGAGGGTGGGAGGTTTGTGTGTGTGTGTGTGTGTGTGTGTGTGTGTTTGTGTGTTTGTGTGTGTGTGTGTGTGTGTGTGTGTGCTTTAACACATAGTTTGTCTATTCTGTGTAGCTGGCCACATCCATTTTTGTAGAGAAGGAAAGCAGACCACACACAGTACACTGGAGAGCAGTAAACACATTGGCTGCATTAGTGAATTTCTGTGCTAGTGCTTATCTTCTTAAAGACATTCTCTCTCTCTCTCTCTCTCTCTCTCTCTCTCTCTCTCTCTCTCTCTCTCTCTCTCTCTCTCTCTCTCTCTGTGTGTGTGTGTATTTGTGTGTGTTTGTGTGTACTTTTGTCCATCTACATAGTTGGCCTGTTTTCGAAAGCCCAGCCGTGTGTAATGACTCTCCAGTCTTGCAGAAAAATCCAATTCTATTCACCACCAGATAAACAGAGGTACTGACACAACTCAGGAAGGTCAAAGGTCAACAGCTCAAAACAGAGACGGGCCAACGCAGAAAAAATCAATATTCCCTTTTATTGACACGTTCTTATTTCTCCCATTTTACGTGACGGAGCGTCCCTTCATATGTTATCGCGTTTTGTTCGCTCTCTCTTTCTCTCTATGCCTTTTATCCCTTTCCGTTTCAAGTGTGCGGAGCGAATTCCACGGTCAACTAATGATTTCAGATCTCTGTTTTGGGACGACAAGGTAAACCGCAAACGTGACAGCCGTTATTACGGGGAGCAGGGTTTTAGCACAGACTCTGTACCCGGTGGTCCGTGTAGCAGCCCACATCCCTCTGTAAAATGAGATATTTATTCACTCTGAGATAGACTGCAGAGTAAGTGAACGGCGTAATAAATTATGGTGAGTTTGCTCTTGTTGTGTCTCTTTATTGAATTTCTGTTCGCGTAACAGCTGCTACAATGTTGCATAAAGCAAAAAAAAAAAAGGAAAAAAGAAAAAAAAAGCCGTTAAATCCAAGTGTTCTTTCTTTTTTTTTTTTTTTGGAAGTATTCGAAACAAACCCGAGAACTCATTAAACCTTTCATAAACAATACAACAATGAATGCTCACTGGGGCATTATTGATGTTGTCCTATGTTTCACGTTAAGCCTGTGGTGTACCTGCTTCCACATATGCGATAATTCTCCATTTGCCAGTGTGTTGACAGGTGTGTTGAGCGTGGTGAGGTAGAACAGGGGCCAGGGTATGAGTTTGTCTCTTTGTTAAATGACTTGAGTTTTCCCATGAACTGGACTGTGAATCATTCACACAGGGAGAGGCAATAGAGAAGAACAATAGCTGAAACTGCCTTCGGTAGGCTCTCAAAGAGACGTATTAGGACGTGACGCTGGCCGTGGTGCTGAAGCACTACGCTGAACATGTCGGACAACAGAGGTCTTGAAAATTTATAGGAGCAGCTTGTTCATAATTTCCCTGAACAGTAAAGAGCTATTGCTGTTTTCTACATCATTATCTGAAGTAATTCATGCAGTGATGCATCCTCAACCTGCTAGCACTGGTTCCGCAATGTATCATCAACCTGCTCGCACCGGTCCCATAAAGATTCTACACGCTGCCTTGTAATTCATAGAAATGCAACTGTTATATGGGATGCAGTGTTACTGACTGTACAGACAAGGTGTGGATAATATTATGAAGAGTGTCTTGCACTTTGACCGTGCCCCCCGTTCCGTTGGCAGCTGTGGAGCTGACCGTGGTGCTGAACCAGCTGTACAGCGAGTTCTTGCTGACGGAAATTTCTGTTAGGATATAGGTTGTAAACAATCAGTAACCTTCACATCTTGTTAAGATGGGAGTTTCACACACCCGTGCCCCCGTGGCACCGCCAGAGGTAATGGGACCTGTCCGTGGTGATAGCTTTTGGACAGGTCCCCTCTGTCTCTCTCTGCGAGATGGGTAAGGGAAATGGAATGTGTTACGTCGGCCGTTAATCCAGATAATTGGCGTAATTGAGAAGCATAAATGGCGGTGCCGGGGACGGGCGGGCGCATTGTTTGTACGACCGAATGAGCGCCGTCGGTCTCGGGAGAGGACGGATCGACCTGATGCGAACTGAACATGGCTACTCTCTCCGTGTGTAAATCTGCCGCCAGGATCAATGGGCCCGGTAATCAACCGTTATTTCCTGTCTAAATGCACTAAAGCCCACTCTGGCTCCTTCTGCCAGGTTAGCATCTCTCAGCGCAGCCATGTCGCGCTTGCAGCTGCTAGTGGCATCTACATAATGCAGGGGTAAAATAATTGGTGTTGAAAGAGCCTCGACACCAGAGCAGGTGCGATGGTTCTTGTCTCACCGAGAGCTGAATCATTTCTGAGTCTGGTGTCTTACCTAATAACTCCTTCACAGGTTTGTCACAAACCGTGGAAATCCTCCCCAGAGGATGTGATATACATCATTTATGTGAACGGGAACAGTTTGTTCTCATTTAATGATTTCACACTGAAAACAGAGCAGTTTTGGTTCAAGAGCACCGTGTTTGCTCTCTTTTGTAGAAATGCACACCATATATCTGTTTTTTGGTTCACTCTAAACGATGTTTAACTTTTATTTTCAGGACTCTCGGTCCTTCAGAAGGTTCTCGATATAGCTGCTGAGAAGAACTGGCTGGTGACCTCGGTGAACGTGGAGACGATGACGGAGGCATCTTTCCTCAAAGTTTTCCAGGATCTGGACAAGAGGAAGGAGGGCCAGATTATAATAGACTGCGAGCTGGAGAGACTAAAATCCATCCTTAAAAAGGTAACGAGTTATAACCACTCTTTACTCTGCGCTGAGCACAAAACAAATGACTCATAATATAATTAAGGGTTGTATACTTGAGTCATCGCTCAGTGAGAAAGTGGTGTCCCTTAAAAACAACATGTTTGCACATCTTAATGTGTGGTACATCTGCACACCACCAAATAAAATAACACTCTCAAAATATTGTTGGATCCACCAGAAGGCATGGATGACTCAACTTAAAATTCAATCTGAAACCTAAGTACTCAGACGAGAGCCTGTGGCCGTTCTTATCAGATTTAGCACAGCGCAAGACGGGAGCTGACGTTTCTCCGGCACACCTCTCTCTCTCTCTCTCTCTCTCTCTCTCTGTCCCTCTCTCTCTCTCTCTCTCTCTCTCTCTCTCTCTCTCTGTCCCTCTCTCTCTCTCTCTCTCTCTGTCCCTCTCTCTCTCTCTCTCCCTCTCTCTCTGTCCCTCTCTCTCTCTCTCTCTCTCTCTTCCTCTCGCTTCCTCTCTCTCTCTCTCTCTCTCTCTCTCTCTTCCTCTCGCTTCCTCTCTCTCTCTCTCTCTCTCTCTCTCTCTCTCTCTCTCTCTCTCTGTCCCTCTCTGTCTCTCTCTCTCTCTCTCTCTCTCTCTGTCCCTCTCTCTCTCTCTCTCTCTCTCTCTCTCTCTCTGTCCCTCTCTCTCTCTCTCTTCCTCTCGCTTCCTCTCTCTCTCTCTCTCTCTCTCTCTCTCTTCCTCTCGCTTCCCCTCTCTCTCTCTCTCTCTCTGTCCCTCTCTCTCTCTCTCTCTCTCTCTCTCTCTGTCCCTCTCTCTCTCTCTCTCTCTCTCTCTCTCTCTCTCCGTCCCTCTCTCTCTCTCTTCCTCTCGCTTCCTCTCTCTCTCTCTCTCTCTCTCTCTCTCTTGCACAAAGCGTCAAGGACAGAAGAGATAAATAACGTTGGGCTGACATTTGGGGTTGGCAGCGCCACGGTGACGCGCCAGTCTCTCTCCGTCACCTCTTCCCACCGCCTGGGGGAGGAGGAGGAGGAGGAGGAGGAGGAGGGAGTTTCTTGCAACTGTAATTAATGACAAGAGCAGCTCTCCTCCCTTCTATTCTTTTCTTTTTTTTTTTTTATCTCAGGCCCCTTCTCCCTGACTCCAGTTACGGTAACCCTCGCCACCCTCCACTCAGTTATTGATGGGTTGATGTCCAGCTTTAAGGTTATTGCATCAGTTTTTTGGTGATTTAGCTGATGCGGCTGTGAGAACTTTTCCCAACCGACGGCGATCATCCATCACGTCGCGTTCGCGAGCGTTGTTTCTCGCCGTTCGAGAGTTGCTTAGTCGTGAGGAGCTCTGTCTTCCATTATTTTCTTTTATTTGGTTTTTTTTTTAGGTTTCTTTGACGTATGGTTGTTAGTGAACTTGAAGACAGCTTTCACTGCTTATTATACAACCGTTTCTGGTCCCTCTTGATATTAAAGCGATTTCAAACGTTGGGATTTCAAGTAGAGACGACGCCTTGTTGCTTTTTGGGGTTTTTTTGGAGTTTTAGAATTGCGCTCAAGTTCTCTTGAGCGGCACTCGATGCAAGTGTTTGCGCCACAGAATGGGGCTTTTTTTTTGGAAAGTCTCCATTTATTTTCCTCCCCCCGGGGGTGGCCTGGAGGTAGCAGCTCACGCTGGGGTCACTGTTAATAACTAATGTCTCTGTCTGTCGTGCCCTGAAGCAAGTTTCAGCCAGCAAACCTTCAGCACAAAGAGTAGGGAGCAGAGAGTGGGGGGGGGGGGGGCTCTCCCACACACACACACACACACACACACACACCTCACAGACACACAGTCCTCCAGCCCTCTCCACTGGCAGGCAGGGTCACGGTACAAGAAACAAGACGCCAAATGTGCTCGAGATGAAGAATTTTGGAGTGCTAATTTGTTCTTCCTCTCATCAGCCTATGACTCATTGTTTTTCAACGCTGTTGCTCTCTGTTTGGTTTTGGGGGAAGAAAGAAAAAAAGCTTTTGTCAGACCTTTAGTCGTCTATCGCTGTAAAGATGAGGCGCCTTGTAAAACCTTTTATTTCGCCTCCAAAAGAATAATGCGATCAATTTCCCTAATAACGGGACACGGCTGTTTGAAGCACGCGTCGCGGGAGCGAGGCAAAACCAGTCAAGTAAGCATCTGAAAAGGAATCACAAGGCCTCGGACCATTTAAAAAACCATAACGCAGCCCTAATGAATAGGCCCATTTTTTTAGGGAGAGAGAGAGAAAAAAAAAAGAAAAAACGGTGGTTAAACAATAAACAAATGAGGGTTTGATGGAGCAAGGAATGCAAATTTGAGTGATATTGAATGAGAGCGGCTCTCCAAGCCAGGTTCTGTTTCGATCGGAACCCGGCGGTCATTAAGGCTCTCAGTAGGTTTCCCGTGAGAAAGAACGTCAATGTCTCCCATCCCTCACTGCGTGCTCTCTCTTTTTTTTTTATTCTTTTTCCGCTCCAATCCAACATCTCACAGAAGAAGTTTGACAAACAATAACTGAATGTTATTATTATTATTATTACTATTATTATTATTATTATTATTATTATTATTACTACATCTCTATTATATGGTACCAATGAGGAGTTCAGTCATTTACAGCACAATTACGCCATTGACATTACGTTACATTTAATTGTGGAGGGCCAAACCGACTCATGACAAGAAATCTGTTTTCTCGCTTCGTTTTCAGATTGTGGAGCAAGGAAAGAATGTGAAGAGTTACCATTACATTCTAGCGAACCTGGTAAGCATTCTGAACGCATTCATCTCAATACTACACCCACTTATAATGCAGCTCTCTTAAAGCGCGGTAGATTGAATATTCATTAGACATATTAGATTGTCATTTCCACTCAGTATAGTGGGGAAATTAATAAAAATGGTTTTGATTAACGTTATATAACATTCAAAATAGGTCTCTATAAGTCATTTCTGTGGCCACTGTGAAAGGTCATGAAGCCAATGAATGCAGAATTCACTCTTTGTGTGTGATTGGAAACCATTTCTAGGACCCCCACCCACCCACTCCCCACCCCCTCTCTGTAGGTACGCTCAATATGTGAAAATGGAGAAAGAAATTGATTTAAATAGAAGTGATGATAATCGTAGCATTAATATGCTGCTGCTTGCATAAGTTGCTCTCTGTTGGGAATTTTAAATTAGTGCAGTCTGGCCAGTTTGTTAGATGTAATTGTGAATGATAAATGATAAAGCTTGCAAAGCAATAAAGAAAGATTTGCAACTGGCTATTTTTTTCATAATAGCTAAATTTTCAATGATAATTACTTTCAGAGTCTTGCCTCACCCAACTCAATTTTATTTACACTGTGTGTGTGTGTGTGTGTGTGTCTGTGTGTGTGTGTGTGTGGGTGTCTCTGTGTGTGTGTGTGTGTGTGCATGCATGTTCGTACGCATGCATGCATGCGTGCATGCGTGCATGCGTGTGTATGCGCCCAAGTGTGTCCTTGTTTGCGTGTTTGACCAGACTCCCATATGAAAGGCTTCCACTCTTTGTCCAAGGCTGTTCGTGAAGGCTAGTTTCTATAGTAACCTCACCAGCTCACTGCACCACGTTTATGGGGACATGAAGCGTAAAAAGATACAATTCTATCCATTCAGCTGAAAAATATGAGCACCTGCCAAAGCAGGTACATTAGAAACAACATGAAGAGGAGAGACTGGAGACAGGTGAATTGGGAGCTCTAGCGCTTTAGTGCCTGGACTCCTCATTTTCTACTTACAAAAGCCTAGAGACAGCTCATATAAAGGATATACCAATGTCATTCGGACGTGCGCACGGCCAGAGCAAGTGGAGTGAAAAAGTTGACATCTTTATTGGAGTTAGACCGAAGGGGTACGCTTGGTGAACTTGACCACACCGTTTCAGACATAACACCAAACTCAAGCAGTTCTAATCTCAGGGGTTATTCAGCATTCTCCTGTTAAGTGTGCCTAAAAATACTTCCCTCAGGTTTTCTATGGTGCATTTGGATTACCTTAGACCTTTTACAAACGACTGAGCACCAATTCCACAAAAGCTTTTGAGCAGGGTTCATTGCCCTTAGTATGAAGTTTAGCTGGAACACAGAGCATAGCGAAGCTATACAGAGAAAGACTGTGAGAGAAATCGGAAATGCAGGAGATAAAGGGACATAGATAGGAGACCCCTGGAGAGAAAGAAGCTCATATCTATACAATCAGGAACACTCGACCATGGCAAAAGAACTCTGTGATCAGTGCAATCACTAAACCACAGGAGCGAGTGTGAAAACATTATCGGGAATGCTAGAGCCATGGGAACACCACAGTTCCTCGCAAGCCAAGATACCCGTGTATGTGAGTTATTGACCAACACAGTGAACTGGGGTGCAGGCAGTGAACAAACGGCAGTCCTGCACTTTATTCGAATGAGACCTCTTTAAAGTGTTTTTCCTCTGTCTTCTTTGTGTCATTTCCTAAGTCCTGCTGTCTCTCCGTGTTATTCAGCGCGCAGACAGATTATCTGCTGAGAGTGTCTCCTCTTCCTTGCAGCCAAGTCTGTGCTCTAAATTGCACTTTAAAGCTGATGATGCCTACCCACCCCCCCCCAACCCCCCACTCTCTGTATTTTTTTTTTTTTCCCGTTTATAAATCAGCTGATCAAAGCTCACCTCACAATAAGAGATATTTGAACCTCTGCCTGCAAATGCACTTGTGTGTAGCTTACTGTGTTTGATGTTTGGGTGTGTGTGTGTGTGTGTGTGCGCGTGTGCACGCGCGCATGTGTGTGTGCGTGTGTGCGTTTGTGTGTGTGTGTGTTTGTGTGTGTGTGTGTGTTTGTGTTACCAAAGTTTGTTGAGCTATTGATTATGCAACCTGGTAGAGGTGTTCAATAGATGTTGTCAGGTTTCTGTAAAATGCTCCCTTTGGTTTCCATTGAACCACTGAGTCAGACAGAAACACTAGGGCACTTGTTTCAAAGTCAGAATGTGAACTGGAGGGAAAAAAAGATCTTCTTTTTTTTTAAAATGATGATTGTGAATTAAGACCAAACATCCACCTAACCACTCTAAAAAAGGATGATAATATAGAAGTGTAGGTCAGGGTTAAAGTGGGCAGTGATATGTCACTCTAAAGACGCACACACACACACACACACACACACACACACGAGATTAAATGAAATTATTAGGGTTTTTTTTTTTTCGACATTCATCATGTTAAATCAGAACAATTCAAAGCTGATAGTTCTGTATTGATTGGCCGAGAGTGAAAACAAGTTTGTGATGTGAGCACACATGGAAATGAGTGGCTTTTCTTCCATTTCATTCGAGGTCGTGCCCTCAGCGCTGGGCATCTTGTTCATCTCTCCGTGGCGCAGATGTTCACAGAGACGGGAAAACGTGACACTGCTCCTGCAGAACCATCACAGTCAAATGGCAGAGATCAAAACACACGCTCTCTCAAACACTGCAAACCCAGTCACACTTTCCATTAAGCTCTAAGCTTCACACACATTAGCTGAGGTCAACCTAGTGTGGAAGTGAGTCAAGAAATGAGTGAACAAATTAAAATTCTGCGCGTTGGTCGGTAGTCGGTAATTGGAAGTCACTAATCATTTTTCCTGAATCTTTTTCAACTCATGAATTGAATATCAATGCTGGTACAGATGTGCCGAAGATAAATCGATGGCACAACCGAAAAACATAACAAAGTCAAACGTATAAATATCTTGTTTTATCCTCATTAGTACCGACTACTGAATCAGCTGCAATACTGCTGACTGTGTTTTGGTTCAGATTTATTCTGAAAGGATCCTTTCCATTTGTGTATGGAAATGACACACGTGTATCTGATATGTTGACTCACACCGCGCTTGGCACTCTTTAGCATACAGTATCAGCTGACAGTCCATTGTGTGTCAGGTCAGAGTTGGAAAGCGCAAGGTTGCCTCTGTATCTCTGTGCTCTGGAGTGGTTAAGCAGTACTGATTACTTTGTGGCAAAGACTTGGATTAACATTGGAAAAACCTGAGGGATTAGAAGCAGAACTCCGGCCACCCTTTAAATGTTTTCTGTTTTCATTTTAAACTCCCTATTCTTGGTTCTTGGGTTTTTCCTGCCTTTTTATCGGATAAGGCCAGCTTCCCTGGATAAGCAACCTCCGTGAATGAGAAGGATTAGCCTTTTTCATTAAAAGATTGACCTACCCATTCTCTCTGCTTTGCTTTTAAACCCGGTATTACGTTTCGACAGCGCTTCACACTCCCGTCCTCTCTCTCTCTCTCTCTCTCCTTTTAAGTTAAAATTACTCTCTCTGCCACAAGTAACCTCTACATCCTGCAAAGGTCAGGGTATGAATTAACAATGGCAAGGTATTCTAATCCTGTCATACATTACCTTCCGAGTGATTTTCCGTTTTCTTTTTTTTTCTCGCTGACTCAAATTTGATGAGTAACCCTGAGCGATAACAATCTCTTTTATTTTATCGAAGGGTACCTGCAACTTTGCGCTCCACTTACGACCGCCTCTCTCCCTTTCGTTGTTTCGTGTGCCGTACTTTCATTTTGCGCGTTAGTTTTTTTTTGTTTTTGTTTTTTTCATTTCTTGGCTGCCCTGTTGATTCTCTGCCGTTTTCTGTGTTTGTACGGCAGGGTTTCCTGGACATTGACCTGACTGAGTTTAAGAAGGGAGAAGCCAACGTGACCGGGTTTCAGCTGGTGGACTACTCGGATCAGAACGTCAGCCGGATCGTGCAGCAGTGGATGGACTTTGACAACAAAGACGCCAAAATTCCCAAGAGAGGAATAAAGGTACGATGTCATCAACTCTGGTCATGACAGTCAACTGCACGCACGGCATATGAAACAATCGTTGCTTCCGATGGACTGCGAGACACTCTTGTTGCAAAGCATTGCCTTACAATCACTGTGCAAATATTTAATGAGAGCATTTAAAACAAAACATGACCTTGTGGATTCGTTGAGTCGGTTATGGAAATGTCTTATAGGCCTCGGATGGTTTAGTTCTTATTACAATTTTATTCACTATTAACAGACACTCTCATTTACATATTAATGATATATGACTAAAATCAATCACAAAGTAGTCCCACTGACTCACTGCAGTCTTTTATCTGTCTTATTCTTCCTCTTCATTGTGTGTGGGAGTCCTAAGAAAGGACTTGTCAAGTTATGTCAGTCTTTCCTGTGTTTCATTTTTCCTTTCTGTAGTATACTGGAGCCCTCACATATGATGGGGTCAAAGTTATGCACACAGCTTTTCAAAACCTTCGGAGGCAGCGAATTGACATATCTCGCCGTGGAAATGCTGGAGAGTGCCTTGCCAATCCGCCGGCTCCCTGGGGCCAAGGCATTGACATTCAGAGAGCACTCCAGCAGGTATGGAATCCGCAGGGGATTGCTCACACACTCACACACACACACAAACACACACACATACACACACACATACACACACACACACACACACACACACACACACACATACATACACACATACACACACACACACGCACACACATACCAAATGCACCACTAAATGTGAAATCACAGCATTCATGACTGGCATGGCCGCTAATCTAGCCTGAATGGCTTGAATAGAGCAACACTGAACAAATTACATCTTCATTCTGTCCCATAAAGTTCACATTGATTTGCCAAAGAGACTATCGGAATCAAATGTGACACTCGGATAGTAAACAAACCCAACAGGCAATAAACCTTTATGGTGGCGATAATAGCTTATGACAAGTTATATTTTCAAACAGATATGTGAGGGGGGAAAAACACCTGGCAGGTCTGTTTTATGCTAAAAGTAGCTCATTGTGTCCCTGTGTGACATCTAAAAACAGAGAGAGAGAATACAAAATTTCACTCCCAGCCAGTGAGTTCCTGCTTTTTGTTGATTCAGAAAACTGAACAACAATGCTTGTCGAAGTGTCTGATAGACTTGTCAGCATTTTTTTCCTGTCTGGTAGTGTGTTGATTTTTCTCTCTTGAGATCATCCACCAAAAAATGTATTCCTTCCTTTGCACAGGTGAAGTCTGCATACGTTTTATGCCGAGCTCCTTTACCGTTTTATGACTTCCCAATAGAAATCCCCCTGTGCTTCAGTGTGGTCTGTGGATAACGTTTTTTCAGACATAGGTGGACTCTCGCACACACACACACACAGACTAGCCTTAGGCACTGTCTGATGACTGTGCGGTGCTCTGGACTGAAGGAATTCACCCATCTGCTGAGAGCCTGTTGAGATTGATGTTTGACTCGGTCAATTAACTCCATCATACCACCAAGAGGCCAAACTGTACTGTATGCATAGTGAAGTCACTGTGGGAGCAATGTATCTCACAAAAGAAGAGTAAGACAGAAATAAAGAAAGAAAGGAGAAATCAAAGACAGCCAAAAAAAAAAAACAACGAGCTGAACCTAAGCCATCTCCCTTTCCCGTTCTGTTCCAGGTTCGGATTGAGGGCCTAACAGGACACATCCAGTTTAATGAGAAAGGACGCCGAACCAACTACACTGTCAACGTGATGGAACTCAGACCGACAGGGCCAAAGAAAGTAAGTCACGAAGTGGCAGCAGACTGATTAATATTTCCTTCATCGTGACCGATTGTTATAATCCTGAGATGGATTTTTTTTTCCCCCTCATGAGTCAAAGGACCAGCTCAATAGACCTGCTCGTTTCTATCGAGGCCGTGGTTTTGAAAAAAAAAAAGAAAAAAAATTCTCTCAGACTTTGTACAAATGCATTTTTACTGTCGGTGAACTATTGGAATCTAAATCAAGACATTTTGAGAGATTTGGGATAACCGAATTGAGATTAGTTAACTCAGTGCTCAACTCCCTTTCTTCTGATTTGATTCTAGGTGGGCTATTGGAACGAGAATGAGAAGTTTGTGAACACGGCAGCATACACACCTGGTAGCAATGACACTTATGGACTTCAGAACCGTACCTACATTGTCACTACAATTCTGGTATGCTCCCCCTACATCTCATTTTCCCTCCTGTGATCTACCAATGTCTTAAATGGCTCTAATGCAGCACTCACTGTTTATAAGTAAAAACAACAGGGCTTCACGAACATGGACATAGGACCTGATACATTCATTAAACGTAGGCCACTGTAGATCAAAGTATGGATCTCTGTGACTTTACACCAAAGAGAATTCATTCGGAAATTCTTTCAGCTCGGCGGGCTCCATTTTTTTCCGTCCGTTTATGACAAAAAAGGGATTCTGTAAATCTTTTGTTCCACAACTCCGATGACTCGCTGATATAGGGTCGCAGTTTCCTCTTCCTTGTGTCAGGTAATGAAAGTGATGTACCTTGACCAGACGTACAGAGGCATCTGTGTGCAAATGAAGCTTTACTACATGGCTTCAGGGCACAACCTCTTTCATCTTATCCATAAAGGGAGTTCCTAGGATTGATTTGTTTTTTTCTTCTCATCTCTCCTTGCTTGTGTGAAAGGGTGTACTTCATTCAGTGTTTTTAGTAATTCCTTCACATCTGAAGCTTCAGAGGACAGTTATTCAACTTTGATACGTGGCCCGCCCATCCCCCAACCCCCCCCCCCCCCCCAACCTCCCCCTCCCCCTCCCACCCAACCCAAAGCCTTGAGAAGGGCAGTGTGAACGGACCAACCCTCTGATGGAAAGAGACGTGGAATGCATGGGAAGATGGCTCCAGCGTTTGTGATGTGTTTAAGCTGAGGTGTGAGAGGGAGGCTAAGCTATCCCTTGGGAGTTGGATGGATTGCAGGAAATGTTCTGAACCGAACTGTTTGTCCTGCAGAAACAGTTTATCAGGGAGACTGAAAAAAACCCCAGCTGAACTTAAGATCTGATGTTCTCTGTTCCCGAGGCATTTCATCCCTCTCTGAGAATCAGCGCACTGCAGACCTGCGAGGTCTGTATTGGAGGTGCATTTGTGAAAAGAGGGACTTAAAACCTTTAGATCAGCTTTTGATTTCCGCAAAAGCCATCAACAACCTGAGCCTTCAATTAGAGATGAAAGCAGAAGCCTTATTGTGAAATGATCAAGATGTGCCTCATTTTGGATTTGTAAATTATGTTTTTGACAAATTCCCACTGGCATCTCAGCATTTTCTGTTGAGATACTCTTGTCTGTTAATAGGTTTAATGTGCATATATTTAAAAAAAAAAAAAAAACTACGTTCATGGCCATACATCAAAGATATTTCTTTTTGCAAGTCTATCTGTCTTTCTCTCTTTCTTTTCCCACTTTCTTTTTTGTTCACTGCAAGGTTTTCAGAAATGTGGTCTTATTGAGGCAGCTGTCAGCAGGGCCTCAGGTGCCCTGTTTGCCGTAATCTTCACTGGATGTCCAATCTCTCTCTGAAATATCACAATTGAACATATAATTCATGTTACAGGGGATCCACAAATAGAACTGCTTCATATTTTCAAGCCAATTGATTGTTCATCTTTCTGCTGAGGCAGAAGATGCTCTCAAATGAAGTCCCCTAGCTGAAAACAAACCTGTCAAGACAAGATTTTATGTAGAAAAAAAAAAAGAAAGAAAGAGAAAAAATCAGTGATGTTCTCTGTGCTTTGTAAACTGTAGATCTCCATGTTAACAGCAGAAACAGTGATGATGAAAACCATTGGTTCACAGTAAATATGCACAGCTGTTCATTTCTATCAACTTACTCAGACATAAAAAAAAAAATGCATCTTGGTGTTGTGCTAAAACACCCATACATTAGCAAAAAAAAAAAAAAAACAGTTGCATTGAGGAGAAATGCCAAAAGAATGTCTATATCTGTCACTTTCCCCAGGAATCCCCATACGTGATGTTGAAGAAGAACCACGAACAGCTGGTTGGGAATGATAAATATGAGGGTTACTGCGTAGAACTGGCCGCTGAGATTGCTAAGCACGTGGGATACCACTACAAGCTGAAGATAGTGTCCGACGGGAAATACGGAGCGAGGGATCCTGATTCCAAGATGTGGAATGGGATGGTGGGGGAGCTTGTATATGGCGTAAGTTCTCATAAAAACTGCACAAACTTTATCAGCTCTCGTAAGACCTGCTACGGCTTCGCGCAGCGCGCTAGCAGAAGGCTATTTTGTGGTTTAGTGAGTCTTAAAACTCTGTTTCCATAACCAGTTATTTTTTTTATCTGCGCCTCCAGAGCGACATAAACTTTAATGTTTCGGGAAAATCGTTGTACGTACAGTATGTAATATTGGAGTTTTTAATAATCTAGCAGGGTGACCACAGTGTTCTTTAGTTATTTACTGATTCAGTAATTCATTTCCCTGGTGTTTTTGAAAGAGAGCATTGGTGGATGGGTCAGACTTGTATTTGCTTTCGCAGAAAAATAAAATGGTCCTGTCCATTCTAACGTTCTCTGCATTCTCCTGCCCTATTCTTGCATGTTTATTCACACTCTCAATAGGAAAGGAGCACAAAAGCCCAGAAAATGAACCTGTATCCCTCATTTTACTGTGTTTAGTCTGTCGTGCATTTGTGGAGAGGGTCTTTTGTAACGTTGTACCATGTTTGCTGAAATAGACAGTCGTGAATATAATTCATTCTCCTCAAACATCCGTCTCTCATGTAGCACGTGCATCAAGTATGAGATTAAAAAATGTAATGTGATAAAATTGTGTGTATATAAAAATGACTTTTCAAAGGTTTTGAATGACATTTAAATGAAGGGAGATTAAAGAATCCAGTGCAGCAAGTGCTTATCTCTTTTCGACAACCTTCTATTCTTACTTGTAACCGAATCTTCCATTCTATGACCTTTTCACCCGCAGAAAGCCGACGTTGCCGTGGCGCCCCTGACCATCACGTTGGTGAGAGAGGAAGTCATTGACTTCTCCAAACCCTTTATGAGTCTGGGCATCTCCATCATGATCAAGAAGCCTACCAAGTCCAAGCCGGGGGTCTTTTCCTTCCTGGACCCCCTGGCTTACGAGATCTGGATGTGTATAGTGTTTGCGTACATTGGAGTGAGCGTGGTGCTTTTTCTAGTCAGCCGATTCAGCCCGTACGAATGGCACGCCGAGGATTACGAGGACGGCGTCGAGCAGAACCCCAACCAACCGTCCTCCTCCGTGGCCCAGCAGGGCCAGCTGCAGCAGAACCAGAACCAACAAAACCAGGAGCAGACTAACGAATTTGGCATCTTCAACAGTCTCTGGTTCTCTCTGGGAGCTTTCATGCAGCAAGGCTGTGACATCTCCCCAAGGTAGGACGGTTTACAGCCAAATAAACTGCTGTCCCTAATTGCTTCGCTCTAATTCAGATTTAAAAGTAACTGCGTGTCTCACTGTCCGATTCTGGGCCTATGAACACTATGACACTGTAATACTCTGTAACACTCTGTTAGTATTACTCAGTCATTGCTGGTTGAGCTTGTGTATCCAGCAAATCTGATGGATCTGATAGAAATGTTCACACCTGTCATGCAGTTCTTTTAACAATCAAGCGGGTGCTGAGGATCTGATGAAGATTCACAGGTGTTCCTGACCTGATGCTCTCACAAACCTGATAATGATCCGATAACGCGTGAGAATGATTGAGAATACCGCAAAGGAAAGGTTTACATTAAGCAATCTAACTGAACTAGCTGTACGGTAGTAAGTGCGATGTGATTGGGGGTGTCTTGGTGTGGTTGTGGATATTTTACTGAGGTATTACTGCATTATTATATTTGCCCCTCTGTGGTGTGTAGAAGTTCTGCAGTGAAACAGGTGGACTTACGAACTTTTTCAGTATTGTGGCCACAGACAGTGTAGCATTACAGTAAATCACTAATAATGAATAGGGTGTCAGCTTTTTAGTAGCAAACACAAAAGCCGGCAAAGTGTTCTATTTTGTTCATCTCCCCTACAGGAATTTCAGAGGGAAAGCAGAGAGAACTGTCACTCTCTCTCTCTCTCTCTTTCTCCCTCTCTCTCACTCTCTCTCTCTCTGTCTCTCTCCATTGTCGGCTGACTCTCAAAGGTCACCAATTAAAAATCTAATTAATGGGGGTGAAATTAGCAACATGAAGTCAATGACTCTCGGTGGAAGGGCCGAGCGAGGCGGAGTCACAGTAGGTCTCTGAGAGAAGAGGAATGTCAAAGCCTGAACACAGGTGCCTGCGAACACCATAACCTTTTACTGTGGAGACATATATCATCACATAGACAGCGCTACAGTCCTCTACCGAAACAGTAACCTATGGACCGTGTATTTTTGTCTAGCTTTCTTTTCGTGAAAGACAAAATATAAGAAGCGGACTTGTACAACACCATTTAAAAGGAAAATTAAATCACAGTTACATTATTTTAGACATCATCAGTTGGTTTTGCTCCATCTGGACAAGACTATTTCTCCTTTTTGTTATGGGGCTGCATTGCACTACATTGTATTGCGCCAGTGTTTGGAAAGACGACTATTTTATTTGACATCTTTGTGTATATAAAGCAACGTCTTTATGAAAGAGACAAATAACGACATGAAGTTCATGACATGGCGAGTGTTATCTTTATGGTCAATGTTATTCTTATGCATTTCACAGTCTGCATTTACCTGCAAGCGAATACAGTTTCTCTAAAGAGTTATTGTTTATGACAGTGTTATTATACGAGCAAAATTTATTGGTTTTTATGAAATCACAGTAGGATCGGGTTAGTTAAGATGCATAAGTGATAAACACACAGGGTCAAGGGAAAATCAATCGGCTTTACACATTTAAATGAACATTAACAGCATTCTTGCTTTACCTCATTGGCATTTACCAGACGTCGCTTAGGTACAGTGCTTTACAGTAAGACACGCTCAGCCAATATACAGCATGCTCCGAAGTGGTCCCTCTCCACTCCAATAAGAATTGATTGTGTGCTGTCTTAGCGGTGGAGCTAAAATGTCAGCCGTCTGGGGGTGGGGGGTGGGGAGGAGGGGCTGAGGCTGAGGCAGCTCCCCCTGTCGGAGGAGTCTCATGGTGTGGCTTTAGAGGATGTTAATTAGACTTTTTTTTTGACATTTCTCCCCTGTCATGTTGAGCCATGACTCATACTCCTGTTAGGAGATTGGACTCTGCAGAGGTTCTCGGGGCGTGTGTCCCCAAAACACCCCCCCCCCCCCCAAGGGCACGAGGAGTTTGTAGCGGAATAGCGGCGGCTTGTGGCACGGCGTGTCAGTTTTGCAGGTGCATGGAGTGTGTGGAAGTGCCCCCCCCACGCGGTGAAGCACACGAGGGTTTCGACTCTTGACGGACTCGCTCAGATTGACTCATCAGCTTCCCTCTCTTTCCTTGCCGCCGCGTGACGGGCTCATGAGGGGGAGAGATGATATTTTACTCCTGATTCACCGCAAAGTTAACATGGTAAAATATAAAACTGATGAAATATAAAGATACAGTGACACAGGACACATCTGATCCCTTTCAAATGATCTGTTTGTTTAAAAATGTTTTTCATTATCATTATCGGTATTTTTCATGGCTTTGGACACCTCTTGCTTTACATAAGGGTGTTGTCAGGCTCTGCTAAAAACCAGAAAATAAAACACATTAGAGAACACCAGCTAAATAAGTTGTGCTAGTTAAGCAAATGCATTGGCCCAGTTTTCTGTCTTACATCATCACTTACAGGGTCTGTTTTGGGTCTTATTCTGCAACAGTGCTTGGTCCACCTCAATATTTTGTATAATGGCGTTTAATTAGATATTCAAACATCTCTCAAGGATTCCTATTGTTCTTGTCTAATCACTGCCCGTATTACCCTTCTCCACCTTATCTTTCTGAGATAGAGGGTCGAAAAACTGCTCGTGCATTTACACGCTTTCACCTCCTACCTAACAAACTCTGATTGGTCGGCGGGTTGTTGGATAGAGGCTGCAGCGCTATGGTAACAGTCAGCTGACACTGCATACCTGCTTCCCTTCCTTTCTTGATGCTATTTATTCACTCTAAAGCCTTGTTTACTCTTCAGCTTCTGAAATGTCAGCACTGTCACTCAGTGCTTCCCCCATCAGGGCTCAAATACATGCCAGTGGCTGTTTATCTTCTCACGCAGGTGGGCTTCCTTTGAAAAAAAAAAAAGTATGCCGTCTATCCGACATCGTGCACACAACTTTGCCTCCTTTCCCCCTCCCCTTTTCCATATGCTCCAATACCATCTGTGCACTTGTCACTGTTTGCCCCTTTAGTGTCTCTCTCTCTCTCTCGCCCACACATTTGCTTTAATTTCTTAAACCCTTCTATCCATTCCTGGATTGATCTGTGCCCTCTTTCCTCAGTTACCCCACCCTTCTGCCCCAACCCCACCCCCACCCCACCTCCTCGCAGCTGCAGTGTTGCCTCTCTCTCTCTCTCTCTCTCTCACACTTTTTCTGTTCACCCATGCTGCTCTGTATTCTCTTCACCCTTCACGTCCATTTCGAAATTTTCATTGCTCAACTTTCCGTCCCCTGTTACGTTCCTACCTGCCCATGAGCTCTTTTCATCCTTATTTTTCTACTCGTTCTTTACTCCCTCCATCCTCTTGCCATGCCTTTTTTTTTTTGGTTTTTTTCCCTAGTACGTTGCTCACGCTACAGATTAGCCCGTGTCTCTGCAGGGAGGTGGAGAGAGAGGGCAGAATGACTGTGGCATGCAGTGAAGTTATGCAGAGGCTGATGAAGCGTGTCTCTTTTCCATCTCATGGCTGTTGCACTGATGATAGCTCTCGGAGAGACAGGATCTTTTTCATATTTACCACTGTCTTGCCCACCGCTGCGCATGAAAAAACAGCCCTCTATCATTTGCAACCAAAAATATACGACAGCAGAAAGAACCCCGTACGGCTTATGCTGATTGGCTTTGTTTGTGTGGGATCAAAACATTGCTTTGCTTTGTTTTGTGAGTGTGTGTGTGTGTGTGTGTGTGTGTGTGTGCAAGTTAGATTCTTTGTGCTCTCCGTTACTATATCTGCACGCTCACATTGCTAGGCACAGTTGGACAGTGATAAATCACTGTTGAGACTTACATACCTACCTGTCAGATCAACATTTTTACAGCTCAACACCCAAAATGATTCAGTATTGAATTATACATCTTGCCTCCTGTCAGGGTCTTGTCCTTTGGTCATGATACAGGAGTTTTTCCTGCCCCCCCCCCCCCTATAATTTTTGTTCTTCCCCCCACTAGAACTTTGGAAAGGTTACTCTAAGCAGTCTGAGCAGCTGTTTTGGATTGTGTGGTTGGGGCCAAGCGGTTGTTCGGTGCACTGGTAAGCATTCACAGGACTTGTTTGATGTCTCAGCTGAACATGTAGCTGAGCTTTGCCGTAAACCTCCTTCCATTCATTTTTAACAGAATCGTTTTAGTTACAACACAGCTGCCTCTCTTCTGTCTAACTCCCCTGAAGATAACACAAACCACACAGATCAATAGAGAAGGCAAATTATGGGATGTGCTCTGACTGAAAAATCAGTCTTGAAGAAAAGTAATTCAGTAAATTGCGTTTTTGTGAGCTCGTGTGTGTGAATGTGTGTGTGTGCGCGTGTGCGTGCGTGTACGAGCATGTGTGTGTGTGTGTGGGCAGATGGGGGAAGGGGGCGTCTTTCAGCATGTGTGTGAGCACACACTCAGATCCACTTTTTTTCCCCTTTATACAACAGATTTCTGAAAGAGGAAATTAAGTAAAGAAGGAGTAGTTTTCCTTTTAATTATCTCTTTAACTATAAAGCAGCCCCCGAGGGCTGCTACTTAATTGTTGTTTTGCAAACCTCTTCATATTTCTGCTACATATAAACTGTCAGTCTACTGATCTACAGCCGCTCAGTCCTTAAGGAATTACTTCAGTCGGTTTCCAAAATGTGTGATGCAATTCAAGCCTCGTAAACACGGACTTCAAAGATTTTGTTTTTATTCGATTTGGCTCTACTCGTATTTTCATACATATATATATATATATATATATATATATATATATATGAAAAAATACATTTGACTTTCTTTTTCAAAAACAGGCAGAAAACTAGGCTGTTAGATTTTCACATAACTATACATTTTTATCTATTCACCTTAAAATAACATTATAAAATAAGAGTTCTGTCTTTGTCTTGCAATAGGATCATTGGCAAATAAGCATGAGATTTTCAGTGAATTTCTAATTTCTCTTCCTCTTGAATATACAAGACATAAAAGAAAACAGAACACTTGTATTCATGTCTATAAACTGCACTGTGTAAACTGCATTATGAAAGACCTTTGTCTGCGGCATGTGCTTTACATAATATAAAGTCTATGAATGTGAAGCTCTGCTATACATTTTGAGGCTCACTCACATTCAGAGGTAAGAAGTCTATATAAGACGTATAATGAATGGATGTGTTATGCATTAAAATGTGTTGTAAAGTGCATTTTCAATAGCACCACACTGTGACATTAATGACTAACTCCTGACTTAGCTACATATAAGAGCACCACAGTGTTTGAGCCTGTGGAGTCAGAGACTGATTTAGTGTGTGTGAAAGAGTGTGTCAGAATGATATGTGGAGAGAGAGACAATAGAGAAAGGGAGACAGAGACGGAGTGAGTGACAGTAACGTGCAATGACCAAGATGGATGGAGAGTAAATCAGAGACAAAGAGAGAGAGAGAGAGAGAGAAAGAGAGAAGAGGGGAGAGAAGAAAGGTTGTTCTGTACTGCGGTTCTTCGGTTGTGCTCCCAGTCGCTTTCAGTCGGTAGGAAGAGAGAAGAGAGTAGCTCGCTAACAAAACCCCTCTTTCTGCTGATCAACACCTCAGTTTGGAGAGGAGCGAGTGCTGCCATGGCAACGCAGGAAGACATGGGTGTTTCCTTTAGAGTGGCGCAGCTCACAGTGAGAGAGCAGTGCTGACTGAGTACCACTATCAGCTCGTCAGGGCGAGTGGGGGAGGGAGGGAGGGGGGGTTGTCTGTCTTGTTTTTGCATCTGTCTATATCTGTACAGCCAGTTTCTCTCTATGTCCTCTCTCTTTCTCTCTGTCTCACTCTCTCTCTCTCTCTCTGTTACTGTCTCTCTCTCTCTCTCTTTCTCTCTCTGTCGCTCTCTCTCTCTCTCTCTCTCTCTCTCTCTCTCTCCCTCCCTCTATCATTCTTTTAGTGTGGTGTATATTCATGACTCTGGTCACATTTAATATAACATATGGATGTCTTGTTCTAATATTTCATATTTTACATGCTGAGCTGGTTGTCAAGATTTATTAAGGAAAGTTCTGACCTCTATGCTCTGACTAATGACACTGTGTGTGTGTGTGTGTGTGTGTGCAGTATTTGTGTGGGTGGATAGAGCCATGGCCAGCAACCTGGGTGGAGATCTCTGGGCCACTGTCAGCTTTGACTTATCTGGGGTTAAAGCAGGCCAAAGCGGGGCCCTGTTTACGGACCTGATTTATGTAGCCCGGGAGGGGGCGGCTGTGTCTCCAGGAAAGATTTTGGCATGATTAAGGAGACAGTTCTATGAACTATGAATTCGGTTGTGTAATTGTTAATTCATAATTTAAATATGCACACTGCCCTATGGCTCTATATTGACATGGCTTATACTAAGATAATAAATTAATGTGTTTTTTCTGCTGTACAAACCTGTTAATATTGTGTGCCTTAAACACAGAGTGTTGGAGTAAAAATTTCAGACCTTAAGTTGAAAGCAAATCACTCCATAACCACATTAAAGAAGCCGTTTGATGAAAACAGCATTTGCATAATTGACTGATTCTTTATAATCAGAATGTAAATGCTGACCTTTAGTGAAAATGACAGAAAAAGTCAAAACGTGGTTGGGGAGAAATTGTGATGTGTGAGCGGAACGGGATCGC
This sequence comes from Chanos chanos, assembly GCF_902362185.1. NCBI lineage: Eukaryota > Metazoa > Chordata > Actinopteri > Gonorynchiformes > Chanidae > Chanos > Chanos chanos. The sequence goes on along the minus strand of NC_044496.1, from coordinate 52,458,524 downwards.
CATGCTGGTGTGACACTCTTCGACCGAAACCTGTCAAACAGGATCAGGACGCTCAGCTGAGCCAAATGCCTCAGCTATGTCAGTTCCTCCTGTGAACGGCACAGAGGGATGAGTCCGTTTCAGGAACACCGGATATTTCCTGTTTAGGTTCTTTTCTCCAGGCTAATGCACATAGATCAATTTGATACAGTTTGGCACAAGAAATGAAAGTTCACATGATGGCATGTCTCAAAATGAGAGAACAGATATTTTCATCGAAAGACTGAAAGTGTTTGGGGGGGTTTGTGGTGTTTTGTTATTGGTGGGGTATGTCTACATGTTCATTTCATTTGAACAATAATATGAAGCGAATGCTATAGGTGATTTCAGCAAATATCGTGGACTTGGCAGGAAAACGAACGATTTAACGAGTGAAATGCCTGGTTTATCTATTGTGTGTCTGTTGTTATATGTCGAAAATAAGAGGGGGGGGGGGATCAATCATTATTATCGTTATTCTCATTATTAATTAGGAATCGTTTTTTCTAAGCGTCAGTAAATATTGCACATTACACACTTCACTACAGTGATAATCTTACTACTGCTACTGCTCCATATTGTGGCATCTTTATTATAGTCATGATATACTATGTATATAACTCCTTCACTGTGGCAGTAACTTTCCATCTATCTCACTGTTCTCACTTAAAGGCTACTTATTACATTACTAATTACTGCACAATGTACAGATACAACCAGATTATTTTATCTTTGTTTTGTTTTAGTACTCTTTTCCTATTTATCTTATTATATTCTACTATTTTATTCTATGTTGTGTTTGGCGTGTGCTGATGGTGTTGCTGAGACGCTTGAATTTCCCTCGGGATTAATAAAGTATTTCGTAAACGTAATTCTTCCTCGTTTCTTTAACATTCAGGGAGGTTTTAGATGTTGTTTCTCTAGCACTCATTACCAGCTGTAGATCACACTATCCCCTCAGTTCATCAGTCCAGTCTTTATCATTCTGTGTAACTACATTGTGTATTTTTTAAATGAAACTTTCTGCTGTCTGCTGAGCATTTGGTTCATCCATATGGACTCGCTCTTCTACAGTGATTCATGCGGTCCTTAGGGACCTGCCTGCCTGCAGCATTTGTGATGAGCTGCATTGTTCTCTGAGTGATGTCAGTGTTTTGCACCCATTGTTTTGGGTTGTTCTTTCATTAAGCTGTCCATTTGTAATCTAAGATTTTAATTGCACCAACGCCTCTAGTTACAAAATGTATCTGATTGGCCTTTCAGCTAGACGACGGAGTTGATATGTAATTAGCAGGGTAGTGAGCAGAGAAGACCGGAGTTCCAGACTGCTCTGGCTTGTGTTTACTCTTTTATTTTTTCCCCATTAAAAGTTAAGAGTTGTGTCAATCTCCAACTGAGACCAATTGTTTCCATACTAAATAGCTTCCATTCATCATTCCCTTAGATTTAAAAACCCCCATGTCCCACAGCGTTGCTCATACATAGAGCACCCTCTGTGTGCCAGAGCTCCCAGCCACTGTGAGCTGTCGGGACCTTCATTATATCCCTTTGTCTTGACTGTTTCTCCTTTCACCAAAAAAAGTTAAAACTAGTCCATTACAAGTGGTAGTTTCTGTAGCATCTGTCTTGTGTTGCCTTCCAGCTCTTTAGCGTCATGACACAACAAAACAGACACTGTTATGTGCGTGTCATATGGCCCCCGTAGGGGGAATGAAAGTCATCTTCAATTACGCTCAATTTTCTCGACATTTTGACACATTTTAATGCAACCACTGCAAATCCTAATCCATTGTAATGCTGTTGCTAATAGCTAATCTTTTACACTTGGTAAAATCATTAGCCATGCAAATTAGCATATCAAATTGAATATGATAGTCCAGGGAGATCAAATGAAATTAGACAGCAGCCGTCGTCCTGCTTTTACGTGGGATCCATGGACGCTCTGAGAGGAGGCTCGACGTCATAAAAATCTGTTTATTGTTCGGCTGGTACTGGGAATGGATATGATAGATGAGCTGCTGCTGATCTGTTATCGCCCAGTGTTCAGACAGACATACATTACATCTAGTGTTTATCGGGAATTATCACTCTGGTTATGATCCAGCCATTTTGGACTTTGGTGGCTGCTGTGTTTCGTCTGAGAGCTGTGTTTGTCTGAGGCTCAGTGCCCCATGCACTGACTTGTTTCGTGATGCGAAGAATATTTTGATGACGGAACGTACGTTGTGTTCTGTGTGGGCTTAGCACATTTTGTCACTAATGAAGCTGAATTAAGAGCTGATAATATGCTTAATCATACACCTACACCACACACACACACACACACACAGACACACACACACACACACACACAGACACAGACACACACACACACACACACACACACACACACACTTGCACACATATACTACACCCTTAAATACGGTACACCCTTCACAGTGAGACTCCATCCCATCTCCATCTGGCAATCTATACAGTAACATCCATGTAGTATATGCAGTAATATGCATGTAGTATGTTGTCACAGCAAAACTTCGTCTGTTATTTGGTGGAAACACACACAACTCCAGTATGTACTCCGGCACAAGTACAGACTGTTAAACATTCACGTTGATCTTTTTCCCCCCAGTTTTTAGAGGAGAACGGTGATAGAGCAAGGTTATTTAACTGTTCGAGGGATTTCGGCATATCAAAGACAGATACGTAATCAGTACAATTTGCATCTTGTGTAGATTTATGTATAACGAGTACATACTTATTCATAAAGGAGAATAACGTCTTATGGGAGGTCAAGGGCAAGTTACAAGTGTTGACTATGATCAAACACTCGTGGACATTAAAGTTTTCAGTGAGCCGTAGTAACGAACAAGTTTGTACTCGATAGATTTTTACAAGGTTCTGCTTCGTGGACCAGTCACTGTCTGGTGAGCGTCTGCCATGGATCTTGCCTTGCCACTGTTTCAGCGGAGCAGGGAGATTAAACATTCTTGCTGCCAACAGCTGAAGGGGGAAAAAGGGGGGGGGGGGGGGGGGGGGGGGGGCGATGAGTTCACGGTGTTTGTTGTCCCTCCCGTGTTACCTTTATCATGGCTGCCCTGGTACTCTCCCTCAGGACGCTTCCTCTCGTTGTTTTTTTTCTAGTACTTTTTTTTTTTTCATTTCCTTTTTTTTTTTTTCTTTAACTGAGCTCAGATGACTGTTTGAGCTGCGTGTCATCCACGGGATTAGAATGGCTAGCCAAAAAGGTGGAGCGGTTAAGACCCCCCCCCCCCCCCCCCCCCCCCCCCCCCAAAAAAAAACCAATTCCTGCCATGAATTTGGATCTGGAGACTTGGCCACGGGGTGAAAGCTGGTTTCCGCGTGATGCTAATGGAGTTTCACGGTCCAAACACAAATGTCTTAGTCACCCCTCAGCAGAAAACAATCAGATGTTCTTTTTCTTGTCTGTGTGCAACAGCCCCCCCCCCCATTCTGTTTCTCCACTTGTTTCTTTTTTTCCACCCTTGAAAATTACCTTTGAAAACCCCTTCTGCATGTTCAAAGGCTTAGCCAGTCTCTACCTCTTTCTTTGTTTTCTTTTTCTGTTTTGTAGAGAACTTGTCATTCTGTCATTGCACTCCTTTCATCTCTTTCAAAAGCTTAAATGACTATATTACTTTTTTTTTCCTTGTGCTGTTATTTATTTATTTATTTATTTTCCTCTTTTAAATCTGCTTTGCTTTTCCCGTTGCACCACAGTAATTGAACAGGCACCGACCATGGAACCTTTTTGGATTTCTCATGTTTTCTGTTACCCATAGTCTTCCCATGTCTGATTTACACGCCTGGATATACCTCAGCGCGGCCCCTGCGTGTATGGTCTTCGCTCTTCTGACACGCCAAGGGAGGGGCTGAGGGGGTCTTCAGGGATTTGGGTGCAAACTGTCACTTTATTTATTTATTTAGTTATTTAAGAGTGCAATTAGAGTGGCAGCTAAGTACTCCCATCACTATTAATCCAAAGCAATTAATATGCATATGTTCATTAAAACTGCTGGCAACTTTCTGAAAGTGAGATTGATGGCTGGTCGCAAAGTTTGTGATGGCTCTTATCTTGCTTTAGCATATTTCGCAGAGCGTTCAAAAGTGTATGAATATAGAGCAGTGTGTCAGAGATGGGAGACTCTGGAATAAACGTCAGCAGTGAATCAGTAAAGAGGGCAAATGCAGAGAGAACGGAGAGCTGAGATTATACATTCCATCCAATAATGGAGACTTGTGTTATTTGTGAGAATTTGTACGTGACTTCTGAATGAATTATTCAGTATTGCTATGTTTCTCTGACATTTTGATATGGATGATACACTTTCTCTATTACTTTTTCCATAGCATCTCATTAAAGCATGATGAAATGTGCACAACATTGAAACCCTGACCAGTTTATGTGCTTTCTTTGTCGTGTGCGTGTGTGCGTGCGTGTGTGTGTGTGTGTGTTTGCGTACACGTGTCTAGGTCTCTCTCTGGTCGTATCGTGGGTGGTGTCTGGTGGTTCTTTACCCTCATCATAATCTCTTCGTACACGGCTAACCTGGCAGCCTTTCTCACAGTGGAGAGGATGGTCTCTCCCATCGAGAGTGCAGAAGACTTGGCCAAGCAGACAGAGATTGCCTATGGAACCCTGGATGCCGGCTCCACTAAAGAGTTCTTCAGGGTGAGGAAGACAGGATCAGGAACACAGGGGCTAAGAACTATCTTATTATGATAATATCACTGAAAATATTCAATGTTATGTGAACTACAGAAATACACAGAAGTAATGAGATTTTTTTTCCTGTTGTAAATTATGATTGTGCATGGACAGTTGTGGTTCGTTGTCCTAATATGCTATGTAATACTGCATTACTATAATACTATTATAATTAAATAATAATTTGCTCAATTTCTTACACTGCACTTCAAGGTTTAATATTTTTTCCCATGAAGGATCCATTTTTGATTTCCCTCACCGTTGTATTTTCTCCTCAGAGGTCAAAAATCGCCGTCTTTGAGAAGATGTGGTCCTACATGAAGTCAGCTGACCCCTCAGTGTTTGTGAAGACCACTGACGAAGGTGTAATCAGGGTGAGAAAGTCTAAAGGAAAGTACGCTTACCTTCTGGAATCTACCATGAACGAGTACATTGAGCAGCGCAAACCCTGTGACACCATGAAAGTAGGGGGCAACCTGGACTCTAAAGGTTACGGTATTGCGACCCCTAAAGGCTCCCATCTCAGGTAAGAGCCCATACCTGACGCTCGCTGACTGCATTTCATTGTCGTCAATGCTGCATGTACACAGTGTTTATCAAATGATCACTAAACGTCCTCAAGGGTAAAGCAGATAGTTTAATGATGATGGAGATTATTCACCAAACAGAAGGAGTCCCAAGATATTTAGTTGGTTCTTAAAAAAAAAACTTACAGGAGCATTTCAAGGACATTCTGTGAACGATTCATTAATAAAAAAAAAAAAAAAGACTTTTGAAAATCACTCCTCAAGGATGTTTCTTGAGTTTTCCGATTCCAAGAATATTTCAAGTGGAATTTTTTTTGCTTGTAATGTGCGCTCTTAACATTTTCAGTTTTCTTACCTGAACCTGAAACTGATAATAAGGTTTATACCCGTATAATTCTTAGAGTAATCAAAGCCTACGGTATGACAAAAATCTCATCCTAGATTTTCCAGATGTATACATGTATGCACTCAAATATGTGTAAATGAAAGCTATGTTTATTTATTTGTGTCAGTCATATATTTGCCATGTTAAAAAAAAAAATTTCACCTGGACTATACCTGGATTATAATCTCCATCATCAAACAGTCACATAATTATGTGTGATCACCTGCATGTGAAGTACAGGTGTGTGTGTGTGTGTGTGTTTGTGCGCGTGTTGCGTGTGCTGCCTCATTCCACTCCTAGCAATTCATGCTAGTAGTGGGTTGTTTTAAGGCTTGTATCTGAGTACTTGCACAAGAAATTGGTGGTGTAATCATATGCTTTTCCTCTATCCCCTTGAGAAAGCACTTGCTTCTCCTGGCCCCTCATTAAGTGCCACAGCTCATACTCCATGGCCCTTTGAGACTCTCTGAGGATCATTTCCCTTGGTCACTTTGAAGCCGTAGCTTTACGGGCATCCCATAAGCCTGTTCATTTCTGCTCTTTTAATGTTACGTTATGAATTCGAAGGCTCCTCTTCTTCCGCAAGCCAACGGAGCTTATAAAACAACAAGTAGGATATCATGTTGGGGGTTTTTTTGTTGTTGTTGTTGTATTTTTTTTACAAACACTGCACATTTCCACTAAAATTCTTGTGCAAAATTACTCTGTGATGAACAGAAACTTCAATTGTATTCATAATGAACATGTTATATAAAGAGACTTTTTTTTTTATAATAAGTCCACTGTAACCTCACAATGCACATTAACATGTATATTTTTTTTTCTTTTTATATCCTTGCATGACACTGCCGCTATATCAGCGTTACATCGATTTTCCAGACAAAACTCATTTACTAATACGCCATGATACAGATGGTAGTGTATTCATGTCAATGCGGAAGAGGGCTTGGAAGGGCAATTTGAAGCTGTTGAAATAACCTCAATAAACTCCCATCCACCTCTAATAGGATAAACTCCTTGGGGGAAGACATTGTAGGAACAGAAGAGTCATTTTTTTGGGTCACCTTATAGTCGCGTGAGCATGAGAGGGAGGGGACACATCCAGTACACGATGTAAATGACTGACTTCCAACACGTCACCTTGGGCAGACCTCAAATTAAATTCAGTCTTCTACAACATTCGCAGTGTCAGTGAGAGAGAAAGATAAGAAGAGAAAGACAGAGAGAGGGGGGGGGGGAGGGGGGACAGGAAAATAAACTCAAAATAAATGTATTTCTCTTGCCTCTAATATGCAGTGCTGGGGTTACGGGAAGACACAGACAATCCGAATTCTCCTAGCAGCTGTTTTATTTGAATTACCTGCTCCATAGCGTAGTAATCAGTGTGCCGGACCTTTGGTGCCATTAGATTGTAACTGAGAATATGACCCCTAAGGGCTCCTATGTCTAATTTTGGTTTAACACAGTGTGGTGAAAGTCAGTCACTGTACTGCACTGACACTGTACTACAGATTACGTTTGTCAGGGTCCAGATTTATAGCTTGCATTTTTAAGCTGACAGGGGTCTTTCCTCTTGGTTGAGATCAGTGTCTAGCCAGGGTCTGAAACACTGCGAACCTATTGCAAATCTAATACTGTACGTTACGGCAGGGTAACCACGTGGTACAGCTGTCAAACCCTCACTGTATTGCTTTGACTTCACTGCATGGTGTCACTCATTTTAATTAGGTTTAGGACATTGCTGAACCTCCTGGTCATATTATCCTGTATGTTTTCGTAGCTCATTATTGGTCACTCATTTTGGTGTAACTGAACCGGAACAAATGGGTTAAGGATTTATGTTTGGACTTCTGTTTGTTCACTTAGCACAGCTCTGAACACATCATTGTCTCAATTGCCAAAAGCAATGCACAGTATTTGACAACCGTGCCAGAATGTGCCAGAATGTTTTTTGTGCCGGTATAGCAGCTCTGATATATCCGTGTGCCGGAGCGCAACTGTCACAGCAGTGAAGATTGATGTGTTTGTCTTTTTTATCTTTATCCATTTCAAACTGTTTTTTGTTTTTTTTTTTATTATGATGATTATTGTTTGCAAAGCCCATCCACACCTCGTTCAGTCAACAAAATCATTCCACCAAGAGCACTGCCGTTACATAATCCAAATTCTCATTAAACTCAGTGTAGGTGTCTGTTCCTCTTTCATGAGACACACTCTTGACTTCTTTCTGTCTGACTCTCCTGAGATAAGAAAGAATTCACGGATTTTACCAAGAAGGGAAAGAAAGAGATTAACACTCTATGGAAAAAAAAAAAAAAGCTGCCACAGACAACGTCGTTTGCATTGCTGACCAGCCGCTCGGCTTAACGCCATGCGAAGAGCTGTTTGTCAGCAGCCTGCCAACTGTAGCGAGCGGCGGGATTTTTGGGGATGAACGATGAGATATCAGAAAGATTCTTTCGCCGTGTTTGCGGAGTTTATAGTGTTTTTTCCCTTTTATGCTGTTTAGGATCAGAACAAACCTCCTGAAAATGAAACTAGCAAGAAAAAAAAAAAAAAAAAAGGAAAAGAAGAAACTACCAAAACTTATTTTCGAGCAAACGGGTTCACATTCCCATTATGCGTGTAGATTATTACAGACAGAAATGGTTCCTTTGGGATTTATGTTCTTATTGTGCGTGTAAGGGAACATACATTCAACTCATAGCAAGCGCTTTCAAAGAATGACTGTTATCTTCTCTTTTATCTCACAAAAGTCCTGCCCTTCACCTTGGTAAAATCCATCTCTCGTAAGGCCACTAACAAGAACATTTCTCTTCCATCGAGATATGTATATACATATATATATATATATATATATTAACATACGTATTGTTCAGACTCAGTTCCACACCTCTGCTTCATCAACACCGCGTTCTAATCCACAAAAGAGCAGAACGGTGTCGTGTTTCTTAACAAATTCAAAAACGTCTGAGTCTGTTTCCACACCTTCGCTTGTATCTGAAAACCATACAGTCTATCTGGACTGATACTGACAAAAATGATATTCTCGTTATTATTTTAAAGAAACCCAGTAAACCTGGCAGTGCTAAAACTGAACGAGCAGGGCCTCTTGGACAAATTGAAAAACAAATGGTGGTACGACAAGGGCGAATGCGGCAGCGGGGGAGGTGATTCCAAGGTCAGCCCCAGTATGACAAAAACCAGCGGGTAACCACCGGCGTGGGGGGGGGGTAACCGGCAACCGGAGCGGCCCCAACACTTCAGCCCAAAAAAAAAAAAAAAAAAAAACCCATCTCAAATTTATAGTTTCTAATGACTCCTCAAACAAACAAACAAACAAACAAAAAAAACACACACGGTGTCCTGATCTAATTCAGCACGTCCTGACTTGTTCGGAAAGACATCATGAATAATTCTGTGAGTCAAACTAGATTACTGTTCTGCCTACAGTGCAGGCTAATTTGAATGCGCTAGTATTTAATTGTTTGAGAATTCCTCCAGCGTACGGGACCAAAAAAGAGGTGAATCTTATCTTACAGTGTTTACACAAGCCAGAGCCGAGTGTTGGCAGCTTGCCGGTTACCCAAAGTGATATACTAATACACATCTCGCAACAGGGAGCAAGGAAGTCACGCCAGATGGAGTATTAAAACATATCACTTTGACAATGAGCTTTCAAATGATGTTTCTTGCTGTCTGTGTGTAAGTCATATGTTAAAAAGAAAAAAAA